>NC_142349.1:59626171-59927560 GCF_059441175.1 Urocampus carinirostris | reverse complement strand
TTGGCTGTACTAAATGCATTTCAAATACAAATTGTTACGCTTCTCTATGTCATCTGCAAATTACGAAACACATGATTAAAATCAAAATGTTAAAAGGCTTTTTTTTGTGTGTGTGTGTGTGTGTGTGTGAGAACCCTTTAAACATCATCGTTTAAAAATATATATACAGTGGAACCTCGGTTCTCGACCATAATCCGTTCCAGAACTCTGTTCGAAAACCGATCTGTTCGATCACCGAAATCATTTTTCCCATTAAAAATAATGTAAATCGTTTTAATCCGTTCCAACACCCTGAATGTTTAGCTTGAATGTTAAAGCTTACCCAGGCTAATCGTACGTTCGCGTAATCGTAATCTTCCGTACGAAAGATTACGCTATAATGAACCTGTAAAAATAAAAAAAGGATAAAGAATTATGAATAGGATTTCTTACCTTTATGGTGGTCAGCAGAAGGCGCAGGTGGACGGTTGGGAGAGGAAAATCATCAAAAGTTTTTCAACCTCTTCCAAAACTTGCGGCCGTTGCTTGTTTATAGCACTCACTCCCTTAACCACATCACTAGATTTCACAGCCTCCTTTATCTTTAGTATCGTACTGATCGTAGATTTAGCCATGCTGTATTCCCTAGCAAGATCAGACACTCGCACACCTCCTTCATATTTAGCTTTTATTTATTTATTAAATGCAATAGTTGTACGCACTACTTTTCTTTTTTCACCTGTAGCAACTTTGCTGCTTGCACTGACTTTCTTCAGAGGCATAATAAGGGGCTAAAACACCCGTACACCGCACAGCATCGCACCCTAGCGTACGCACTCACGCATTACCGGCGTTCGAACTCAGATTTTTTGATCGAACAGCGAAGCAAGAATTTCTCTAAATTTTTGGTGGGACTCCGATTTGTTCGAACTGAGAGGCGTTCGAAAACCGAGGTTCCACTGTACATAAAATCTGGCTTATGAAGCACTGGGTAGAAACCCTGTCACAAGTATTAGAACCTTAAAACAAGGCCTGATACTAATTACTCTGATTAAGACTCGCCTATAATTAGGATAATGAAGATGGAGCGGCACGGCGGAAGGGTGGTTAACGCGAAGCCCCACAGTGCAGAGGTTCAGGGTTCAAGTCCAGCTACCAAAACCATCTCCGTGTGGAGTTTGCATCCCTGTGCCTGCGTGGGTTCCCCCTGGGCTCTCCAGTTTTCTCCCGCATTCCAAAAACATGCATGTCATGTTAATTGGCCGGTTCAAATTGTCCCTAGGTGTGAGTGAGTGTATATATGGTTGTCTGTCACTGTGTGCCCTGTGACTGGCTGGCAACCAATTCAGGGTCTCCCCTGCCCACTGCCCGAAGATAGCCGAGATGGGCTTCAGCACCCCTGCGACCCTACTGAGGATAAGCGGTGCAGGTGATGGATGGATGAATAATGAAAATCAGGAGAGACATATATACGAATGTGAATTTATCTCAACAGTATGTCAGAAAATATATAAATCAAAACCATTCCATTTTAATTTGGGGGGAAAAAAACTATTCCCTCCCAAGTACATTCGAACGCAGCATCACTTATAGAATGCTGTGGTTGTTAACAACCTGCCATCAAACAAACAACTGTATGAAACTCGATGAAGAGCTACAAACAATCAATTGCCAAGCAGAATCAAAGAGAAAGGAAAAAGTTGAAAACTGTACAACTCACTCCCTACTTTTTTCGTTTAACTTTAGCAGTGCAAACCTAAACAGACCTTATCACGATGGCGTCCAGGTAAAAAAGTCAATGTCTTGCAGCTCCTCTGGCAGGTACTGTTGCTCCACTGGAGAGCTAAAGGCGGGATTGTATTTGTAGCCTTTAGCGTATCCCAGTTGCTGCATCAGGCGGGTGGGCGCGTTCCGTAGGTGGAGTGGAACTGGAGGGAGGGGGCCTTTGTGGTTCCTTAGACAGGCCTTCACATTATTGTAGGCCTTGTACACGTCCACGGATTTTTCCGCCCGGCAAAGGTAGATCACGCACTGAGCCAAGATCACCTGGAGAATGAAAAAAAAAACATTGTTGCGTCCAATTTGAATGGGGTTAAAAGTTAAGGTCAATTGCATACCTCACATTCAGGCATGCCGATTAAGTGACAGGCCTGGAAAGCCGATACAGCCTGAGGGAGAGCCAATGGATCTGCGATACCTGAAAGTGATGAAACAACAGAGTAAGCAGGCGGAAAATGAGAGATTGATTTAAAATGAACTAAAAACAATCTTCCGCACCAACGTCCTCGCTGGCAAAACGAACCAGCCTGCGAGCCACGTAAAGTGGATCCTCACCACCTTCAAGCATGCGACCCAGCCAGTAGAGGGCAGCGTTCTCGTGGGAGCCTCTCATGGACTTATGCAACGCAGAGATGCAGTTGAAATGCTCTTCGCCTTAAAGTAATGAAAAAATAACATTGTTTGACGTAGATGAAGAACATTTCCCTGACCACTATGCTTAACAAGTTTTCAAGGGGAAACTGGAATTTCTTATCTGAGGTTTGGTCTCTCTCCTTGTTTTCTTTGCAAGTTAATTTATGTTTTCTCTCATTATTTTGAGTGTCTACTAAACTATAAACTGAACATCCAAGTCAGGTAAAAACATAGGCTACTGGAGGCGCCTGAATAATGAGGGAAATTTCTATTTTCCTCCTGTTGAAAATGTAAGATTAAGGGGGGAGGCATTAGAAAATGCAAGTACTTATTTATTTATCTGATCGTATTACAATATGTTTGTTAAGTTTTCAGTAAGTTTAATTAGGCTAACTAGACCAGGGGTCGGCAACCCAAAATGTTGAAAAAGCTATATCGGACCCAAAAAACCCAAAACAAACAAATGTGTCTGGAGCCGCAAAAAAAAAAAAAAAAAATTCCTTGCTGTGCATTTTGTGGAGAACGTACTACGAGAATACTAATTTGAAGGATGCATTGTCAATTAACTTCATTACAATACTAATGAAGAACCGTGCATTTTATTGCTTCAATAAAGTTAAAGAAATGCAAAAAAGAATCCGATTTTTTATGTCAGTTTTAGTTTAGATTTAAGGATATTTCAGGATTCTCAAAAACAACATCTAGATGAAAGGTTCAAACGGTTTGCGATAAAACGCAGCATGCGTTTTTACAAAGAAAATGGCAACCTTTTAAAAAAATACGGGGTGCAAACATATGTTGGCCTGGAGAGGGATGGGGGCCACCAGGCTGTACTTTCCCAAGACACACCAAAGGAAATGGTGCCCTATGAACCTGGTGGTTAAGGGATGCAACCAACTAGCCAACCAACGAACCATATCAAAATAAATTAATAAAGTTTAAGTTTGATTTATGTCAGTGCCGCATCCCCAGCTGGCACTAAATGTCCTTGTTTTGCTGAATGGTGATGAAGTCTTCCATTCCTTTTCTTAAAATTATTTTGAACATTACATTTTTTTGTTATTGATTACTTTTCTATTCAGAGCAAACATTCAGGTATTCCTTCCGCTTTGGAAATTAATAAAATTATTATGTCCAAGAAACGTAAAGTCCTCCGGTCTCGTCAATTATTTTTCTCTTTTTACAATTGGGGTCCATAGCCACCTCCTTCGCTTGTGATGCTGCTCCTTTAAAAGGGGCAGAGCTTGGGCCACACACTACACCACACACTACGTTCAAACAGTAGAGTAAGCAAAGCAGAAGAGTGATGCACTGGAGTTCAAAATTGTACCAGCTCCTCATTGAAAATTAATATTAGTTCTACATATTATACAGCATTGGAAACCTTTAAAAGTGTTTGTGTCATGTGTACCCTCATACAGAAACCATATTAAAAGAAAAATACATTTCACCCTCCCCGATTTTTTCCCATTTGTAAACATTTTTGGAAAAGTGCCAGGGAGCCGCTCCGCAGTGCTAAATGGCCACATGCGGGTCCTGAGCCACGGGTTGCCTACCCCTGCACTATAAAACATTTTTTAAATTAGATCAGTCCAGCTCTCGGTTTGTAGCTTAATTTTTTTGGGACCTTTCCATCCATTGATGTTGGAACCCCTTCTGTATATAATTGATCTGTAATTCATCTTGAGGTTTTAAAAAATATATCACGCCATTTTCACTGTGTGTTGTTTTCTCACTGTCTTTACAGTATTATGCACCCCGAAAAAACCTACAGCTGATGCAATGATGCCGTGAGATCAACAAGCGCTGGATGCTCATTTTAATCTGAGCTGTTAGTCAAGCAGGGCAGAGGCCTTTTCATCACCCCATAAAATTGGGACCAGTAAATCTCCCTGTTTCGGGACAGCTGAATGTTACACAACGAGACAACTGGGCAGGCCGGCGGGAGAAGTCGTGAGTACACAAAATAGTGATAACACAACGAGCGCGACGTTGAACAAGTGCTTTTATTATCCCTCTATTTCTGGGAACATGTTTATGAGCAAGTTTTTTTTTTCTTTAAAGTAAAACTTTACATAATAACCACAAACTACCGTTTTAACAACAAGCTCATCTGCCAATAACTCCGGACGCACTTTTAAAAGATAACCACAGTCTAGCCCAGGGGTCGGGAACGTATGGCTCGCGAGCCATATATGGCTCTTTCTACGAGTATCTGTGGCTCAGAGACAGATTTGATTGCATGCAAAATTTCTCCATCTTGTCCAAAAGTTGTTTCGTCTATCTAATTAAGTTACACGTAAAGCTAAACCGAAACTTACTGACAAACGATTACTTCGCAGTATATATATGGCACGTTTTTCACTACAATTTACAGTCAAGGTGTCACACAAAAAAATGGGGAAAAAAAAACTCGTTTTAGCTATACAACGCTAAAGAATCCTTTATATAAAAGTTCACTATGTAATCTGTGTTCAGTGTTCAGATACCTTATGATGAATCCACAGAACTGTAAATACGCCAAAACACCGGAAGAGAACTTAGTCATTTGATTGGGTGAGTGGGAGGGATGGGTGGAGCTATGCAAAAAGTACAAGCACTCCTTCCCATCTCTCGCCAAAGGTAAGCACATAAGGCTCCCTATTCTCAGAATGTTGTGACGTTTTTACAAAATAAATGCTTGCATCTGGTTTTGAAACCAATATGTATGATAAAAAAGGGTCAAAAGGAGTTTAACCGATCTTGAGTCATTGCAAGAAAGAGACAAGTTTAAAGTGGTATGTTTGTTGATTTTGGGACAGGGGCTCTGGCATTATTCTCTTTTCATAATTTTTATCAAATCATCAAAAATAAATGTGCTGAAGACTAAGCTTTTGTCTGGGGCGCGGGTTTAGCAATTTAGTAAATTTGTCTCATAATATATGGTGTGGCTCTTTCCCAAAATAAAATTAATATTTTTTGCTTTTATGGCTCTTTGAGTCAAAAAGGTTCCCGACCCCTGGTCTAGCCACTAACCTAAGGGAGTAACAGCTGCAAAGCTGTCACAGATGAGCAAAAACGAACGATGTTATCAGCATAAATGGCGAGTCTCTGACAGCAATTTGGTACAGAGAAGAAAGAGGAGGTAGCAAGACAAGAAACACAATATGCCAACAAGGGCAAAAATGTTGTATGCTCTGCTGATTAATGAGTTTTTTTATGAAAAGAAGAAAGGTTGCCTCGAGGAGGATCTAAGTAGAACTGCTATATTCTTAAATACCTCACAAGCAGAGGTTAGATTTTAAACCGGTGACTAAAATGCCGGTTCTGGCTTGGTCAGGCCGGCTTCTCTCTCGCTGACATTTCAAAAAATGTTTTTACTTGTGAGGACTTTTTTAATTTGTGAGGAGGGCTTCTCTCTTGCTGACTTTTAAAAATTAGCCACCCGTCATGGTTCTTGATCTATTTTTCTTTGTGGTGGGTGCGAACATGTGCCAAGCCAAGCACAGTCGCGGGCTGCATTGTGGGAAAGTGGGGATGAAATCCATCGTCCACGTGAATCTTCCAAAGAGAAGAATAAACAAACAACAATGTGGGATCGCTAATTCAAAAAAAAAGTAAGCGAGAGAGAAGCCCGTCTCCTCCTCACGAATCAAAAAGAAATCCTCACAAATAAAAATAATAAATGTGTGTTTGCTTCAGGCTCGGTCCCTCAAATACAGTTAATTTGTTAGGATCGGTGTGGTTCGGGCTGCAATACCCGCGGGCTGGGTCGGGCTAGATTTTCTGGGCTCAATCTTGCCTGTACAAGTGATGGGACAGTATCAATTTATTAACACAAAATAGAATAAAGAAACAAAATGTTAGCATTTCCTTAAAGGGACATTGTGTAATATTTGACCACTCCGTTTCTGTATTGTGTAGTGCAACCGAAAACGATTGCTACAAAGCACAAGGAAGATTTTAAACTACGGAGACTCAAAGTGACCAAACCCCACAATTTTTCTTATATTTTTTCTGCGCAACCTTTCACAAGGTTTTTTTGGGGGGGGCTATAAGCAGCAAGATGGCAGACAATCATGTAAGCTTCCTCTAGGCGCACATCATGTTGTCAAATACATACAAATTGATTATAGGACTAGGACTAACAACTACAACAGAACTAATAGAAAACACAGAAAATCCACCATGTGAAGTGGAACACATGCTATAAATACCATCACTTTGCTAAATATGGCCTAGACTAGCATGATGCAACGTGACTTGGTTGTTTTGGAACAACGCTTACCGGCTTTGTCATAGAGAATGTGAGACCTCTGGAGACCCTCTTTTATGTGTTCTTCCTTGACAAGAATTTCCTGGTTGGAAACATCTGGTCCTGTCAGTCCGTACTGGGTCAAGCCGACTTGGGCCTGAACAGCCAGCTGCAGACTGTTCAGCCCAATGCGGGCGTCACCGTCACACAGGTAGGCGATTGTGTCCAGTGCCTTTTGTTCAATGTAAACTCTCAGCCTGAAAACAAATCATTTAAGCACATTAAACAAGCATTCTTGTTATGGTGAATGTAAATGAATCAATGCTCTTTACTGTCATTAACAAAGTATATATTGAGTGTTCCTTAAAGAGACATTGTAGGAACATTGATGCCCAACTATTTTTCTGCCTCATAATCTCATGGTGCCACAGTTTAGTGTATCAAATCTATGATTTTTACTGACGTAGTAAGGAGTTAAATTCAAACTGCAAAGCAGAAAGTCAGACTTTTGGTCATGACGGACTAACTTAATGCTAGCTGGGATAAGGGTAGTTGTTACCCGTTAGTCAAACAAAATACATAAATTTCTAATGCAACAAAAGCCTAAATAGATAGATAGATAGATAGATAGATAGATAGATACTTTATTCATCCCCTAAGGGAAATTCACATTTCCAGCAGCATCCCTGAGCTGAGAACAGTACAATAATAAAGCCAAAAGAATACAATATACAAATACCCAGTGTGACGTGCAAATGCCCACTGTAGCGTGTTATATAGAGTAACTAAATAGTGCTACACAGAATACATATTGCAGTAAGATTCGGTAATATCCAATGTAGGTGGTGTGGTTTAATGTGGGCCTTTACTCTGCCGGGTGGAGTTAAAGAGCCTCATGGCATGAGGAAGAAAAGATCTCTTCAGTCTGTCCGTAGTACAAGACAGTGACAGCAGTCTGTCGCTGAAACTGCTCTTCTGTCTGGAGATAATGCTGTGTAGTGGATGCGATGGATTGTCCGTGATTGACCTCAGCTTTTTCAGTGCTCGTCTCTCAGCTACTGTTGTTAGGCTGTCCAGCTCTTTGCCCACAACAGAGCTCGCTTTCCTAGCCAGTTTATTGAGACGAGAGGCATCCTTCTTCTTGACGCTGGGCTCAGGCGTTGCAGAAAGTGTAAAATAGGTTTAGACAGATGAAAATAATTTCAATTTATAACCTGTGAATCAATGCAAATGTATATGTTACAATTTCATACTTTTTATTTACCGAGATATATTTCTAGATAAGTGATTTGCACCTTTCTTATGTGCCGCTAGAATTTTCACAATATTATCTTTGCTAGGAAGCTTGCCATTGTTAAGTATATTTGCTTTCCTCCACTGATCAGCCGAATAACTAACATTCATCCACATCATTAGGTGGGAGCAGATTACTATTATATTTTTTTTCCCATCCATCCACCCATTATCCATCCCGCTTATCCACAGTAGGATCTCGGGGGTGCTAGAGACCCATCTCAGCTCTCTTTGGGGAGTGGGTATGGGACACCCTCAACTGATTGCCAGACAGTTGCTGGGCACACGGAGTGAGACAATTAATTTGGTCATTCACACCAAGGGACAATTCGGACAGGCCAATAACCTGCCATGTTTTTGGAATGTGGAAAGAAAGCCATGCAGGCACGGATGGAACATGCAAACTCCGAACAGAGAGGCTGCAGTAGCTTGAATTAAACTCTGGGCATCACCACCGCGGGGCTGTGTGCTCACCACCCAGCCACCCGTTTTATTATTCCTCATATGTACGATTATAATTATTAGATGCTCATGAGGTAGTATAGAAACATATACTCAATACACTTATTTTGTTTGATAAAGCTCTTTAAGATAAGATTCAAGATTGTTTAAATTGTAATAAAATAAAATGACAATGGAATTTTCCTGACAACCCTGGTGGACAGTATTAGTAAAGATGTTTAAAAAATAAATCAATTAAGTCAATTAATAATTTCACTGATGTCAATTATTATTTTGTAATTTTACTAAAGTTAGAACATAGTAAAAATATGTTTTGTCTGCTAGTAGCTAATTTTTAAAAAATGGTTTTAGGTACAATTTTTGTATTTTTTTTCTACAAAAAGACAAAAATATAGGAAGTTTGTAAATCAAGTTGAAAGAAGAAAGAACACAATACAAACATTATCAACCAAATAGAATAACCCATGTTACCTCCTGAGCCACATTGTCCACAAATTATAAGAAAACAGTATACTATCAATTTAGGCAACATGATTATTTTAACTTTATAAAGAACAAAACATAAGACTGGTGCAGGGAGTTTATTTTTATTTTTTCAAACAGTGCAACGCAAGATAGTTTAATGACAAATATTTTTTTCCGTTTTCTTTGTACTATAAGTCGGTTCATTATCAAAAAATTGGCTCACGTATTTGTAATTATTTGAATAAGGGATACTTTAAGAAAGATGAAAGAACAAGAACAATTCTGACAAAACAAGCCAAACTCATAAATTAGGCCCGCTTTAGGTGCACTATATTATTCTGACAACCAGCTACCATTAAAAACTAATCCGGTAGCCATTTTGGGAAAAGCTTGTCGGGGAAACGGCTTGGCTCGATGCCTATTTTCACCTCAGTCTGGTGCAGGTCCAACCTTTTAATGTGGACGTGCGTGATTTGCGATTTGCTGCGTTCTTTCCACACCGGGCAAACAAATCTGCCAGACGTACTGTATGGCATTCTGAGCCAGTAGCCATCGAAAGCCTTGCGGGCTTCAACATGTGCACGAATCTGATCCGTCAACACATCCTACGGGAGGGGATTGCGCTGGCTCCTGCTGCTCTCCTCCCTTAAGTGATCTAACCGGGCCAGCGACAGAAGACCAGACCGCTTAAGCGAAGAATTTTGATTTGCGGCACTTTGTCCGCTCAGGAACAGAACACTCACTCGTTTCCGTCCGCACTGTGGTCTGGCCTTTCAAGACCCGCTTCATCTTGGTCCAGCACAGTGATAGCGAGCGCCGCCACTGCCCGGTCCAATATCGAACCCATCGCCTCGACTGAAAGCTTCTCGAGGACGAGTACTCGGCAGCGGCTCAGGAGAGCGGCGTTCACCTGGAAGGACGGATTCTCGGTGGTCGCGCCAATCAAAGTGATTGTTCCGCACTCTACGTGAGGAAGGAACGTGTCCTGAAAGGAATAAGACGGTGGTACACAAATCTGTGAGGATGTAACACTCATCATCCAGAAGAGGCAATTTTTTTTTCCCAGTGAGTACGTAATGAGTTTTCTCAAATCATAAATAAAGCGAAAAAGCAAAGCCTTAAAAAGCTTTTTGGGCTTTTGTTTTAACTTTATGGGAAAGTTCGTTTCATGTTCCCTTTCAGGTCAAACAAGCCAACGCTTAGTTAATTGTGATTTGCAAAGAGAGGAGATAGAAAATAAACGGTGTTTATAACGCGTTACTCTTTGAAGAAATTCAATTTTTTGAGTGGCGGGCCACAATGAGTTAAAAATATGACAGAGGAAAAAAACAATATATTGATCTGATTTTTTTTAAATCTGTCATTAGGGACTCTGGATGCAATACCATGGCAATACATGGGGAAAATATATCCTATTTTTCTTAAAAGTTTTTATGAAAAAAATCGACTTATAAGCACATATTATAATTCGTTTTATATTTGTTTATTAAAAGTGGGGTGCGTAGTTTGAGGTAGTTAAAATTAAAAAAATGTCTACCAACATGTGTTCACAATGCCCAGCTGAGATCAAAGAGCCTTTATATATTTTTTTACATTGCACCTATCTGCATATATCTTACTTTAACCCTCTGTATTCCGGCCACGGAGCACATTACGCTGGAGGAAAGGAAGCTGGGACGATGGGGGAGGAGAGTGATTATGTGCGCGTGATTGCAGTTTTCTTTTATTCTTGAATGAAAATGGTGAAAGTAAAACTAGGATTGTTTCAAATGCCACCCCAAACCTTAAAAAAACATGGAAAAGGAAGAGTTTAATTTCAAATACTTGAACAAGCAACAAAAGGACCTTGACAAAGGCTGCAATGATGTTGTCAGCCAGTATGGCATCAGACAGTAGAAAATTTTGTAGTTACTGACAACCAGAGGAGGGTAGTAACGGGTTACATTTACTTGAGTAAGTTTCTGAACATTTTGTACTTATAGGAGTATCTTTAAATCCATTCATTCATCCATTATCCATACTGCTTATCCTCAGAGTCGTGGGGATGCTGGAGCCCATCCCAGCTATTTTTAGGTGCTGGGCATGACTTTTGCTCCTACACACCCTCTATGGATTTCTGTCAGAGATCTATACAATAGCTCACCTGTTGAGATTTGTTGAAGCGGTGGATTTCGTCAATGAACAGGATAGTCCTGCGCTTACACAGCCTCAGCTCATTCTGCGCCTGCTTGATGACCTCTCGCACCTCAGCGGTGGACGTACTGGTGGCAGAGAGTGGCACAAATCGTGCCGTGCCCTTCTTTTTGCTGTTGCTGGCAATGATGTGAGCCAGTGTGGTCTAACGCAGAGAATAAATTGCTTGGTCGTCATTAATATATGGCAAGTATCCCAAAGTTCCCTTTCAGAGTATGAGAATTTGTACATTATAAAATTTCAGAAGATTGTATTTCACTTTCACCTGAACATTCCTTATAGCTCACATTAGTGCTGGGCGATATAGAAAAACTGTAAAATATTTTTTTATTGGTCGATATCGATAATGATCACACCTTTTTTTCTTTCTTTCACGTTTTAAGTCTAATTTTTGCCACTAAGTGAAAGTTGACAAAATCTGATGCTGCTTTAACCAGTCTTTAATGTCAGAACAAAGATACATGGCCCATTATCACACAGCATTTCACAAATATGACAAAAATTACAAGTTAATACCTTCTCAGAAGCAAAGGTAACACCTTGCAAGCTCGCTCATTCGTGGAAAGTTTTTTTTCATGGGTCCCGGTGCTTGTTGAACGTCTTCTAGAACTTGTTTAGCCCTAAATTGTTTTTACTGCAACGTATTCTAGCAAACAAAACAGTTTTAAATGGTGGAATATGTTTTTTCAATTTGCTCGTCTAGGTCGGTAAAGTTTGCTGTGCATATCTAGTCTGTTTTTTTATAAGACGTTGCCGAAAAACTCAAACAAGTGAAGATCAGGGGGCTCTCCTGTCTGTGACTCTTTAAGCATGTTTTGAGTGGGTATGATGGTCTCTTTATTGCTAATTTTGACCGTGTTCAAGTGAGCCGCTGTGGCTGTACTCCTGCTCCACCTTTTGCCTCTTCTGAATGTTGGCCAGAACTTCTGTTTTCCTTTTGGTTTAAGATCAGGGCATGGTGTAATTGTAACAGTCCTTTGAAACATTTTGTGATTAAGGGCCATACAAATACATGTGACTTAGATAGATAGATAGATAGATGGATACTTTATTCATCCCCGAAGGGAAATTCACATTTCCAGCAGCATCCCTGAGCTGAGAACAGTACAATAATAAAGCCAAAAGAATACAATATACAAATACCCAGTGTGACGTGCAAATGCCCACTGTAGCGTGTTATATAGAATAGCTAAACAGTGCTACACAGAATACATATTGCAGTAAGATTCGGTAATATCCAATGTAGGTGGTGTGGTTTAATGTGGGCCTTTACTCTGCCGGGTGGAGTTGACCTGAAATCACTTAAATCACACGTTCATCGAACGTTTTTATTATTCATCGTGGCAAAAGCAATATGATGATAATTATCATTATTGTTTTATCGGCCAGGCCTAGCTCACATGCTTGTCAGTACTTTTAAAGTCCATATGATATTATGTTTTTTGGGCCTCTACTGGTCTTTACAGGGCTTTTATTCCTTGAAAAAGTGTCAAGAAGCAAAATCCACACCTTTTTATCAATTTTCTGTGTCAGCCATTTTGAAAAGTCCGTTGAGCGAAGATGATATCACAGGTGCTCTGGCTCCATTCAATGACCAATCACTGCTCAGCTTTCTAAAGCAGATGAACTTTGGTCATAAAAAGATGCAGGAGTGTAATCTTCCCTTGACAGCCTTCGCAAAGTGGCTGCACCCAGAGAGAGATAAAACTCAAAGGTTGATTCTAATTAAATATTACCTAATAAAAATGTTATGGTTAGACTTGTGGGGGCCCATAAAGCACATTTTAGGAAATCCCTTTAACGTGACGACGTGTAATAATTCACTACTAGAGGTCGTTGTAGCATGAAATTGAGCTGAAGCGTGCACATTCAAACAAGACACACGATGACAGCCTGAAGGTACCACTTAGCAAAATTTGTAAGCATACGTACTAGGGCTGCGCGGTTAAGCAAAATCTAATCAATATTGTGATGTGATGTACTGTGATTGTGTAATAGCAAGACTGAGTGTTTTTTTAAGGATCAAAAGTTCTGTGTTGGTGAGTGATGGAGTGTTTTGCCAACCAGAATTGTCACAGTTCAAAAGCAAGTTTTAACAGCACGAGCCAACATACGCGAGGCAAAGTTTGCAAGCAGTACGGCCTGCCAAACACCCGCTTGTGAGCCTCGTGTAGGCAGTCTGCAACCCTAACAAAGCTCCCCAGAGCAGGGCGCTGTTTTCTTAAGATTCAAGCATTTCAAAAAAGAAAATCACATCTGAAAAAACGCAATTGAGTTTTTTCCTAAAACATGCAGCCCTAATACATATTTTATCCAGCGACAGTAGAAATCCCTATGAGGCACTACAAAAGCCCTAACAGAGTGGATAGACCCTGAGCAACTGAGAAGAGTGAATAGCTGGAGTTGGTCAGGGCTGTAAGTGGCCAACATAAGCTCCTAACGTGGGAAAAAACAGAAACAGATTGCAAGAGCAGAGGAATTTGTCAATTTGTCCGTGTCTCTATATCATGGAACTCAGTAAGCTTGCATGACCAGCTGTGAAAGCAGGTGACACTGAAGGACAAAGCAAGCTTTACACAGAGCAGCTAACAATAACAATAGTGGCAAGCCATAGCCTGCAGCTAAGTGGGTAGCATTAGTGGCTAAAGAAGGAAACAGTGAAAAAAGATGCCAGAATAATGGGACTCAACAACCATCACATGAAGGGCTAAGCTGTGGAAGGTAAGTAGCTAGAAGCACTAGCGGGACAAACCACCTTTGCAAAACGGTCATCTGGGCTTCTGTATTAGTAAGATAGCCAAACATGTCACCTTCTTCAAGGATGTCTTAAGTTGTTTAATATATTTACAAATTTCCAAACCTACGAAACTGAATTAAAAAAAATGTTTACGAGAGAGTACATGTGTTTTTTTTAAAACATTTTGACAGTACATATGTTTTTTTAAAGGTTATACAGTACTTTAATTTGTTGTTCGAAACTTTCTTTTCACAACACGTGTGAAAGTACGAAAGGTAGAAACTTTTGAATTATTCATTAGTTAAGAACAAACCTAATTTACAGGCTCAAGTATTTGTTTAACAAATGAGAGTACTGTACTTTCAATACATTTTTACAAATCACTTTAGTACTGATAAATTTAGATGTATTAAGGAGGCAGCTAGGGAGCCACTATGGAGCGCCAAAGACCTGCATATGTGTCCCGAGGTCCAGCGGGTGGAGAGGTCCAAATTTGTTGGCGATAGAAAGCATCTTCTCCTTTTTATTCAGGATAAAATGCACAAAGAAAATCCGCGAAGCAGCGAACCAGCGATAACCGAAGCACAGTGTCTCTGTACATAAGTGTAATAAATTGGAATATTTCAAGTCAAGTTATGTTTATTTGTATAGCCCTTTATTACAAGGAGTCTCAAAACGCTGCGCAGACCACAAATGATTGCAAACTACAGACTACACCATGCCCTGATCTAAAACCTACAATGTGCGTCCCACACACACTCAGAGGCCATGCAAGGCTGGCGCAGCTATCTGCATATTGGGGGCATTAGGGGTCAGCGTCTTACCCAAAGACACTTCGACATTTAACTTGGAGGAGCCGGGAATCAAACCTGCAACCTCTCGGTCCCAAGCGCCTTACCTCCTGAGCTACTGCCGACCATTACACCTCAATTTAGCTGACCTGCACTGGCTACCTGTTAGTTTAAGATAAGATTTTAAGGTTCTATTCAGAACATGCATAGAAAGAGCGTGAACGAAAGAGAAAGGTAGAAGAGAAATAGAGATAAAACCAAAGCTAAACAAAAACAAAAAAAGAGATTATTTCAGGCTTATTTTAAAATTATAATTTACAGAAGTTATTTGTCAAAAATAGGTTTATGGAGTACAGGTACAGTGGTTTTTGGTTGAACAAATGCTTGATCCTGTTAATTGGGTTTGTTCTTTGGTTTTAATTTTTGAGTATTGAATACATCAGTTTCTACTATGCGGGTTTTTAACTATCGCGAGACCTTTTTGGAAAGCAGCCCAACTAAAAACGATGAATTACTGAATTAAAATTAAAAAGGTTTTATTTAAATTGAATAATTATTTGTACACGATTTAAGGTCGCTAAATCATACACACACGTGAGCTTTACAGTGAAGAACCGACAACTCTTAAATTTGCTACCTGGCATACATGATTTTGAATGTTTAAACGTCAGATTACCTTGCCACATCCTGGTGGTCCCCAGAGAATGAGAGAGGGTACTTCCTGGCATTCCAACAAGGACCTGAGAAGTGTTTTTTCCCCGACAACTTTACTCTGACCGAAGTACTCCTCCATCGTATTCGGCCTCATCATCTCCGCCAGTGGTTTATTTGACGTCATCAATGACCGTAAAGTCAAACTTTGTGTTGCGTTCAAGGTCTGCCCGACATCCTTCCTCCGAGAAGACAATTCGGGTTCATTTTGGAGATCAGCCGGTAAATTACGCTTGACTGCCTTATTGGCCACACTGCAGACATTTGGTTTGATAGAAAACGGGGCGGCCGTGTCATTTTGATGTGAGCTTTTTCTTTTGTTGCCCTGGAACATGGAAAATAATCCAATGGAAGTAGAAGACGACGTTTGGTGGTCTCCACTCGGAAGTCGAGGCAAAGTTTCGGAACATAACTTTTTCATTGGTGGTCCAACGTCCGCTTCATTTTTCAGTAAACAGACGTCGAGGTGTCCATTAATAGCTTCGGAGGTGAAGTCATGGGAGCAAACTGGACAACTTACCGAATCCGACGAGGCACCAGACGCGATGCTCGCCATCTTGCTTCCCGTTCAACTTTGCCCTGTGTCACGTGACCAAAACAAGTTTTTATTAATATAAAGAAAAAAATAATTGCAACATTTTTGGTGTTGCATTTCTATACCGCATAAATACATTTTTATATTTTATTTAAAAGTAGATTCTATTTTGTTTTACCACGTAGTGTTAAATGTTCTCTGTGTCGCATTTAGGGACAATGGGGTGTTTCACTGTCAGGTAGCATACACCACCGTAATACTTAAAATAGAAAATAAATAAAAGCAAAAAAAAATTCGACAAATTTTAGTAAATTTACATGTTTAATCTAAAATGCATTCCTAATCAAGTGTACGTCAATGAAAACCATATGTGAAGTTCTGAGTTTACATGTCTGTCACTGAATGCATCCAACTTTATCCACAGCAGTACACACTACTATACTGTAGTCGTTTCCTGCATTGGCCAAAATAAGGTAAATACTACATTATACAAATTACTTTTTAAGATACTACCAATTGCGTGAATTTAAGGGGTTCTTTGTATTATATTTATACTTATACTGATTACTTTGCTTGAATGTCGACTTGTTTGATACAAATCCCTAAAACAACAATTTATGTTATTACTGTTTTGTCACTATATTATTACCAGGTTGTAATTATTAGACGTAAAATAGGCCTAGGCAACCATATAGTCAAAAATACAAATTTGTCATCACTGGTGAGCTATTTTCAGAACTTTACCAGCCACTGGCTATATAGGTGATCTTAGGGGGGTACCTGGTGCTTGGTGCTCTAGATTATTGAGGGTTCAGGTGAAGAAAAAAGATTATGCAAAAGCTCAAAGTATTTTCTAGGATGTGGTGGCAACACACCAAAAGATCAATTTTACGAATATAATCATTATGATTGATGAGAGGGATGCATGTTTTGTGCCTGTGGGTGGTGGACAAATGCCTTTGTCTGGTGAATTGAATGCAATAGAGATTGTGAGGGAGGAGATGGAAGTAGCAGTTGGGCCGATGAATGAAGGCTGCTGGGTTGGATGGATGTATAGTAGAGCATATCAGGAAAAGTGGTGAATCTGTGATAGTGTGGCTTGTAAGGTCGTTGGACATACGTTTTTTAATGCTTGTAATGGTACCAGCGAACTGGCATAGTGCATGTGTGGTTCCCTTGTTGGAAGGGTTGTGAGGTAGGTGGTTTAGAGATTTTGTTGAATGGTGTAAAGTTGCAGGGAGGTAGAGGGTTTGTAGTATTTGGTTTTGCATGTGGCAGCAGGTGGTGGTTTGAAGGAGGATTTTAAGAGGGTGGGCGAAGAGTGCAAGGCAATGGTGTGCTGAACCTATTGATCAAATGTGGGGACCTGCAAATGGATGCAAAGTGAGGATTGTACGAAGAGTGATATATGGCTCAGTGGCATAGGGTTTTTGAGTAAATGAGAGTAACAAATTAAGAGTCTGGGTGTCATCCTCGATAGCACACTCTCCTTTAACTCTCATATCAATAACATAACTGGTTAAGCCTACTTCCACCTGCGCTCCATCAATCGTCTTCGCCCCTCCCTTATCCCACACACAATAGCCATCCTCGTCCATTGCCTTGTCACCTCATGCCTCAATTACTGCAACTCCCTCCTCTATGGCTTACCTCAAAAGTTCCTCCATAAATTTCAGCTTGTCACGATTTGTCAGTTGCCCTCACCTGCGCTCACTCTTCCAGCCTCAGCTGCCACTTGTTCCCCTAATTAGCCCTCCTCCTATTTAAGCACATCATTCTTGTTCACTCCTTGTCAGTCCGTCAGAGAACCTCAGCACATGCAAGGCAAGCACCTTTTGATTCTGGCTCCTGTTCTGTTCCAAACCGCTTCCTGTATCCTACCTGATTCTGTTCCGTTTCTTTTCCGATCTCCGACCACGCTGCGTTCTCCTGTCCCGGCTACCCGACTTGTTCCGATCACTGACCAAGCTTTTACACAATTAATTAAAACAAAATTGGTCTATAAACCCATATAAAACTGTCATGATTGCTGATTCGGGGCACCTACGAATGCCCTGATGGCGCCAACAGCCTTGAGCGCTGATTGGTTCATTGACCCTTGTTAAACCTTCGGCTTCCAAGAGGAAGCTGTCAGACCGTCTTGCGAACCTACGCTTTTGCTAGGCAAGCACCGTACTCTCCAACAATCTCCTGCTCTGTTTTTTCCTGCCTGTTACCCGTTGCCGACCTGTTTCTGGATCTGTTTCTGCCCTGCCCTTCCGTCCCGGCCATCGACCTGTTTCGCCCTGTTTTGCCCTGTTTCGCCCTGTTTCGCCCTGTTTCGCCCTGTTTCCTGCCTGATACTTTTTGCCAACCTTTTTTCTGGACTCGATTATCGCCCTTGCTCCCCTGTCCCGGCTACCGACCAGCTTTCCTGCCAACCACGACTATCCTCGCTCGACGCGGAAGTGGTACTTCCGCGTTCCTGTCATCAGCCACCCGTGTCCGACAGTCATCAGATCGTGGAAGCAAGCACTGCTCTCTATTTCAATAAAACTGAGTCTAACGAACGCTATTGGGTCCTGTCTCAGTTTCTGGAATGTGACAGAAAACAAGATTTGGTGCTATCATTTATTTTTCATTATCATATTTGTCTTCAGGTCAAACGCCAGACTGAGAGCATCAACGGTATGAGCTAGGCCAGATCAAGAATGGCGGAGTAGAAGTGAGTTCCACAGACCACTGGCAGCAAAGTCATGAGTACACCTGATTTCTTCTCGGACCTGGAAAAGGTTAAAACGATGTGCTCCTTCTGGGAAATAAAGTCCACTAGAAAGGTACATATGCTAGCTATACTTTTTTGGTATTTATGAAGACCTGCAAGGGTGCAAGGTACAATCTTCAAAAAAAGAACATTACTACAGAATACTGGCGTTATGAAGTTGACAATTGTGAAGAAACACATTGGATGATGATGGATGGATAATGTATATATTCTTAATGGCGTATTTTATACCTAACAACACTGATTGTGTTATTTTGTAAAACACAGTTTTTGTAGAACAAGAAAAAGAAAAGAAAATTAGGTTTCCCCATGCAACCTTTTACTTCATTTTTAAGCTATGTTGTATATGTTTTTTCAACATTCATAGAATTCTTGGGGCACTATTAAGGTAAGATTAACATGAATATTACAGTTCTAGAGTGTCTACCGTGTGTGTGTTTTTCTAATCTAGCATTACAATCACTGTTCATTCTGCTAATTTGCAAAATCTATTGAGGAGTGCTGGATCTGTATAATTTAGTATCAGAATAAGGGAAACACGGGAAATGATACCAGATATTGGTGCAGATACTGTCCTTTTTGAAGGGTCTGTACTCACAGTGTGGACATATATCAGTATCAACTGCCCCTACTGCATTTAAGACTCAGGAACCTGATATTTTATCCAATGTCTAATCCAGAGTTGAGCATCAGAATTGGTCTTGAAAAAAAATCATCTCTTATAAAAGCTGTACAACTCAGTATTTGCAATTTGCTGAAGATACATTTCATCATAGTGTACTGTGTATTAATTTAGAAAAACAAAAAGCACGGCTTGATTCATTTTTCTAGATAAGAAACAAGACTGGGGGCATTTTTGGTTCCATCATTTTCAAAACGAAATCAGTTTTCAAAAGAACATGAACTTGGATGAGCATACTGTATAACTGCTGTGTATGTTTTTAAAAAAACCTGGTATTGACCATCCTTAATCAAAACTACACAATAAAAGCAAATAATCGTTCGGAAAACATAGGAATTGTAATTGAACTGATGAAAAATTCTATCATATTCTACTTGTGTATTACGTTTTTAATGTCATGATTACCGATGTGAATCACCTGTGCCCGCTCATTTGGCGCCAGCCGCTGCGGGCTCTGATTGGCTCCCTATCCCTTTTCAAACCCGGTCCTGTCACTCTCCGGTTGTCAGTCCATCAACAAACCTCTGCCCTGCAGGACTTGGGTTTTTACTTGGTCCGGTTTCCTGTTGGTATTTCCTGTCCTGTATTGTTCCCGTTTATTTTGTCCTGTTTAATATCGTTTTCCTGTTTTGTTCCAGTCTAGTTTGTCCTGTTTAACTTCGATATCCTGTTTTGATATCAATTTTGTCTGTCCCGTCCTGTCCGGCATCGACCCCATCTGTCCGATATCTGCCTGGGCAATTAGTATCGATCTCGTCGGCCTCTGGCTTCCTGTCATTCCACGCCAGACTGCTGCCTAACGTGCATGACTCCCCATTTCCCGTAAAATAAAAGGCTTGTGTGAGAAACGTCTCACATTTGGGTCCTGTTTCGGTTCTTGACATTTTAAGAATTGAAAAAAACAATGTATACCTCTCACCCCCATCATGGACTGTTCACTCTGCTAGCCTCTGGGAAGAGGTACTGCAGTGTGCGGTGCAGGACCACCAGGTTCCACAATAGTCTTGTCCCCCTGGCCATTAGACTGTTAAACGGTCAATCAAACACATAGTAAATCTAAACTGCTGCTAATCTGTACATCTGTTGGTTTTGTTTGACTTTTTGCACTACTGGCAGTTCTTTATAGCTAGCCACTCCTTGCACATCTGTTCTCCTCTGCACTATTCGTACTACAGTGTTATTGTTACAGTGTTATTGTTACTGTTTACCTGACTTGTTTACCTGACTGCCCATTTTGCACATCTGGTTAGCTGCTCCTCGTGCACTATTTGCGCTACTGTAAAATACTATACATAGCCATAATTATTTAGTATATTATTAGTACTCAATACTCCAACTCAATACAACATTTTATTTATATCTGTACATTCAAGGAAACTGTGCGGGTCAGATGTATCGACATTTCGTTCTGTATACACGTGTACTAGAATGACAATAAAGTAGATCTGAATCTGAATCTGAATCTGAATATTTTGTTTAGTAAAATTGCAAGACTACCGGCATTATCCGTCTATCATTATTTTTAAAATTAAATCAGTAAAAAAAAGAAAAACTTGGATGGGCATATACTGTATGTTGCCTACAGGCTTTATTAAGTTGACATCTTTTTCTTTTACTTAACACTAATTCCTACCTGCTGACACTACCGCTTCATGCGATAAGACAACCACTTTTAGCCCCCCAAAAAGGCCTTGTAGCTTTTTAAAAAATCTTTGGATTTTTCATATTTTAACAACAACAAAAATATCATATTTGTCACTTTATATGTTTTCCCAGTATTTTATAAGCTTTTTTGATCGTTTCAAGTTGTGTACGCCGTATACATTTCATACGGGATAAAAAAAAACTGTATAAGCCTAAAATTACTGCAACTGGGTAAATAACTAAGCAGGAGAAAATATGTTTGTGTTATTTGGTAAGTAATTTAACCATTTTATTTTAACATGAATTGTCTGTTTTTATTTTATTTTTTAATTCTACTTAGTCGGTCTTGCTGTGAGTAAATAGGTGTTGCTTTGTGTTTATAAAAAGTATTTATCGCTTAATAAGGGGGATTGCAATAATTAATAAGGGAAGCAATTGGCTGAGGTTGTCTGGTATCAACTATTTGACATAGTATTTATGTCTTTGTGTGTGAGTAAACTGCTCCAACAATTGTGTTATATTTACGTTTGGGTAAGAGTTTGCCTGTTCCAGTTTTAAACGTTTTAAAAAAGATTTTTTTGATTTGAACAATTTTATTGACACTATTAAGAGCAAATAAACAATGTGAGGTTTGAACATTTTTTCTCGACAATTTTAGCAGCAATTAAGCATATTCACAATTTCGTTATATCTGACAATATGACATTTTAACTATTTTTTAAATTTTATTTTTAACAGCAATTCATTTTTTTGGTTTGAACAAATTTATTGACACTAGTAACAGAAAACAATCTTGACAATCTCAACAGCAATCAAGAATATTGTAGAGACGGATCACGTCAAAAGTTTATATGCTAATATACCATCGTATTTTTTTTCACACGAGATTTTGCGACGTTTTGTCGTGCGCGTGCGTTATCACAACACCAACTCTGCGTATACTGGGACTCGACACACTTGCTTGAATTGGTTTCCAATCGTCAGCGTTTAGTCAAATATGCATGTCTGCACTTTTTGATACGTTTTGGGTTTTGTTTTAATAAAAGGCAACTTTCTTGTGGCGATGACGCGCGCGTCATAACTGTCACACGCCTCTGGGTGGCACCTGTCACTCTTTTGTCACAGGGACAAACTGAGCGTCATTGGGCTCTAAGTGCAGATAGCAGCCAGGGGGGGAACGCGGGGGGTATCATGACCGAATTAACTAAGGCTCTTTACACGACTATTCCCATGCACGACACCTTGCTGTCATCCTTCAAAGTCGTCACGCAAAACTGTCCAGACTCCTTCTCCAGCCGGTGCGTATCAGGTCCTCCAATAGATAACAACTCAAGTGCGGTAGAGGAGGAGGTTGAGGACAGGAGAGAATATGTGGGGGCTAATCGAAGCGCTTGAGGACTTTGTCAGCATTTGGGCAGTATGGCTGGTCTGCGTAATGTTTGTGCTGGCTGTAGTCACAGTTTGGACCAAGTACGGGGATTCAATCTGGTCTTGGTGGACTAGAGGTTCATCATCGAAGGACGCAGAGGTAGGGCAGGAAATTCTTTATATATTCCCATAATTCCAGATGAAAACATTCAGAAAGAGTTGACCATAATCAATTATTATCCAGCCTGTTATTTTCGGTTTAGTATTGTTGTACAATAGAAATGTGTCACTGTATTTATAGTTATGAATGAGTTTCCCATTTCAGCGATCCCTCGATTCTCGCGGGCTTCAGTTTCCAAAATAAACCTGTCATATATCCACGATATTGAAACCTTCATTTTTTTCCAATTATTACACAATTAAATACCCTAAATAAGTGGTCCGCAACCATCGAGCTGTGAACCTATACCGGGCCACAAAGGAAGAAAAGGCTTATTTTTTGCTTATTTCTTTGTGTACACACGCATCTTTTCCTTATCCCAAAACAACTCAAGTTTAGGTGTGCGTTATGTTAATGTTTTATGGTAGTATACTGTAATTGAGCAATAAGGGTGTGTTATTAAATGTCGCTAACCACATTTGCACCAGGACTCGAACACGGATCATGGCGGTGAGAGCGCCGATTCCTACCCGTTTGTATTGAGAATGAGAGGAAAATGCATTATATTTTATCTTATTATCACACTATTTTCACTGACAATGCCACATTAAGCAACATTGTTATGAAGCATTATGGGAAATAGTTCATCAAAAGCAACATAATACACTGGTGCCGTGAGTAAAAATTACGTGATGAGATAAAATCAAATGCCTTTTCCTATGTCATCTAGATCCCCAATAGTCTTGTAATTACATTGTTGATTTAGGCTTATTTTTAGTAGTATCAGTATTGTTCCTCATGCTTTTTGCATTAAAAAAATATTTAAGGACAGTACTGTGTCAAAAATAGTGTGATAAGAGATAAAACCAAATGCTTTTTTTCTAAGCCATCTACATCTCTAGTGGTCTAGTGATTACGCATTTGTTTTATGCAAATTATTGCTATTATTGTTATTATTAAAGATGTTATTTTGGGCCGGGCATCAAGAATATTGTCAGACCTTAGACCGATCGGTGGTACCGAAAAGGTTCTGTACAACTTCTACAATGCATTGAAATCAAACATGCCCTTTTTACAGGCCCAAGCATTCGTTTAATAAATAAAGGTACTGTATAATATAAACATGTATATATTTATGACCAAAAACTACTATCCTCGGGACTGTTTAGCCAGTCAGAGTACAAAACACCATGCAAATCCATGAGGTGTTATAGCGAGGAATTACTATAACATTTGTATCATTTTAACCCTAACATTATTTTAATTAACATTTAATGGTAGACAATGCACCTTATGCTGATCCACATATTTTATATACTACTTGTTTTCATCTCTTGACACCTCAATGTATCTTTCAGTCCCTACAGTGTTCTAAATCAGGGGTATCAAAGTTAAACGGATGGAAGGCCCAAATAATAAAAATTCCGCTACGAGGCATGGGTGGACTGATAGAATGCTGAAAAATGTGAAAATGACACATTCAGATAGTGAACATAATTTAACATACTGAAAACCTAACAAATATATTCCAATATTATGAGAAAAATACACATTTTTTTTCTTATAGCTTGGTCAGTCATTTAACTTTCAACCGGCACAAAAGACACATGTATTTCATATAGACAACCCCATAACAAAAACAGTAAAAGAAAGAAGCCATTATTATGCAGGCACCATCAAGTAGCCTATCATTTATACTTGGGCAAAAACAGGCTAATTTTACTTCAAATGGAAAAAAAGGCAATTTTCTATTATTCATTCAACGGAGATACTTTTCAAATAGAATTGGATTAAAAGACAATTTAAAAAGTGTCAAAATATCTTAACCAGTAATCCACAATTTCTTCTAAAATTAACATGGTAAAATAAACAAAAACGAAAAGAAAAAAAAAACCACAATTGTTAGTGTATAATACAACAGACGGTATGCTATACTAGTATCCTCCTTTGTTGTAGGACACTGTAAAACAGATGAAGAATATAAAAACATGAAAAAAAAGGATTTGGCCAGGAAAATTATCTTATTTGATCTCAGAAATTAACAAAGCACAGCCAAAAACATGAGCGACAAGAAAATGTCTTTAAAACCGAGTGAGTTGAACGGCCGCTAGAGGGCAGTCTATACTAGTATCGGCCTTATATGTGAGCATGATCCATTACTTTAGAATGTAAAAGGAAATATGAATGTAACAGAGATTTAAATTGTGGTCACATTGTGGCTCTTCTTCCAGGTATTGGCAGTTAGCGGCCGTATAATTTGTTCTTTTGTGTAATTTACACTCGTACTCTACACATCAGCTAGAAGAATTGAACGTGAGCTAATTATGCAACTGGCATTTATGATCTAGTGCAGCATAACAGGAGTTTGTAACATGCATTGACTGTCATCCAGTGAGTCACACTACTGGTTCTTTGTTGCGTCTAAATATGCAAAGATAAAGATATGGGTAAAATTAACAGGTTATCCACAAAAACTAAAATAGTGTAAAACAATTTTAAATCCAGCATTCGATTCATTCAGCAGTTGGGGCTCCTGCCTTTGGAGCGCCGGTCGCTCGTGTTCACTTGTTTCCGTTCCTCCTTTGACATTTAGGAGATCTACATTGACATTTAGCACAGCAGATGCATCGCTATGCGACTAAGCTCTTCTCAAGTGGCCTCTTGCATTCTGTCATTGAACTTAAAAGTCTCATTTTGCATCCATAGACAAGTAGTGGGGCAGCACGGCAGCGCAGTGGTTAGCGCTTGTGCGGCACAGTTCATGTCATGGGAACCTGTCGTGGGTTCAAATCCAGCTCCAGACTTCCTGTGCGGAGTTTGTATGTTCTCCCCGTGCTTGCGTGGGTTTCCTCCGGGCACTCCGGTTTCCTCCCACGTTCCAAAAAACATGCATTTTTGAATTGGCCGGTCCAAATTGTCCCTAGGTGTGAATGAGCGAATGAGTTGTCTGTCCCTGTGTTCCCTGCGATTGGCTGGCAACCAGTTCAGGGTGTCCCCTGCCCACTGCCCGGAGATGGCTGGGATGGGCTCCAGCCCCCCCGCGACCCTAATGAGGATAAGCGGTACGGCTGATGAGATGAGATGAGACAAGTAGTGTATACGCATAGCATCATGATGTAATCACAATTGCAACACAACCCAGCAAATCAAAGTTGAATATAAACATTCAAAATAAGAAAACAGCTGCTACCTTTGCATACCTGTCAACTTCAACCAATTTTTCCACTTATTAAAAATTACAATTCCCCTTATCAAGCAGTGATAAACCTATTTACTCAAAGCAATGCATACTTTGTAGAATGAAATGGAAATAATATGTGTAAACAAGTTTATTTTATTGAAAAAATAAACAAGACGAGCAATTCTTTCAGCGTTTTTTAGTTTTTTCTCTACTTTCAATAAATTTAGGGTTGCTTATTGTACATAGCAGTATATTATTTTTTTCCCTGTAGAATATATTTTGTATGGCATACACAATTTGAAACGATAAAAAAAAACGTAAAAACGTATAAGTTGAGAGATCTGCATATGGTATGCATGCACGAGATAGTAGCTATCTTGCAAAAACAATGGTATAACATTGTAAAAGGAAGATAGCCTTGTTACTTAGCTGATGAAGACGATAGGTCGGTCGAAATAACTGAAGATATGCAGTTTAAGGCGGTACGGCGGCTGGGTGGTTAGCGTGCAGCCCTACAATGCGGAGGTCCAGGGTTCAATCCAGCTACTGCAGCTTTACTGTGCGGTGTTTGCATGTTCCCCCCGTGCTTGCATGGGTTTCCTCCAGGCACTCCGGTTGCATGTCAGGTTAATCTTCTGGTCCAAATGACCCCTAAGTGTGAGTGAGTAGTAGGTGAGTAGTTTGTGATTGGCTGGCAACCAGTTCAGGGTGTCCCCCTACCCACAGCCTGAAGATAGCACCGACACTACCCTTGTGAGGATAAGCGGCACAAAAAATAGATGGATGGAAATGGGAAAGCAGTTCCTTTGAAGGTTTTATTAGAGAGCAGAAATTCCGAGCAGAATTGAGCTAGCAACAAGCAAGGACTGTTGAAATTCACTTGTGCAAAGGCTGTGGTGGTTTTGCATCATTCCTTATTTGAAGAGGGCAGTTATAAGCTAATTGTAAATCTATAAGAAAGTTACACATTGAACGGGTGTCACAGTTGAGTAGAGCAGTTTTTTTTTTTCAACCTTTTTTGAGCCAGGGCACGTTTTGTTACATTGAAAAAATCTTGCGGGATACCATTAACCAAAAATGTTATAAAATGACACAGTATGTTACAATTACAATTAAAATTTGTAATACCCCCAGTTTTTACTGCACACACACTTGACAATGACATAATATGTACAGAAAATGATTTATAAATGTTTTATAAAATTTTAAAAAGTGACATTGAATAATTTCTCTCGGCATATCTGATGATCTCTCACGGCACACTAGTGTGTCGCGGCACAGTGGTTGAGGACAGTTATACTGACAATAGCGTCGTTATCCAAAAATCAAACTTGTCTGCATAGATGAATTACATTCTGTTTAACAGGGATGAGATGGAGTTTGCCGAATGCTATTTCCAATGGTGACACTCAGGGATGTGCTTGTTTACACATCTCATGAACTGATGTTTCATGTGTCTCATTGTGTATTGCGCTCAAAATGAGTGAGCTGACAAAGCTGAAGTTAAATCATTACGACTAAATAAATAAAAAAGTTATGAATAAAGAAATCGACATATTTCAATATTGTAACAATCATCAATGGTGGCGCCATTGACCTCTATGTCGCTACCAGCGCACAGGGTAGACTCAGTCGCAATAACAATTTCTCATAATTTTATTGGAAGAAAGTGGAAGGGCAGCGCCCGCGTTTCGATGCTCACTAGACGCGGGAAGCAAGTCGCTCTTGTACTCAGATCGTGATCCGAACACGGAAGTGGATTTTCCGTAGCGAGTGATGGCGGTGTCAGGGACGGAAAAACTGGTCGGTAGCCGGGACTGGGAGAGCAAGGCATGGTAAGGGTCTGAAACGAGTCGTAAACCAGAACGGGAGAGTAGACGCAGTCGGGGACGAAAAAAGGTCGTAAGCCGGGACGGGAGAGCAGACGTGGTCAGGATCAAAACAGGTCGTAGCCAGAGACAGACGGGAGCAAAAACAGGATAGGTGGGAGTCAGGGACGAAAAAAGGCTTGCCTAGTATACACTGAGGTTCGCAGACGGACTGACCACAGGGGACAGACAGGATTGGGTTCAAATAGTAACAGGGAGCCAATCAGAACCCGCGGTGGTTGGCGCCAAATGAGCAGGCACAGGTGGTTCACATCGCAAATGACATTTTACCCTAAAAACTATTGACATTTCCCTCATTTACTTGCAGAACCTGCATAATGCTTTTAGTTTACTGGATTTCTTCATTGTAACTAAACCATGTTTTACTGTGTGCTTAATATTGCGGACGATTTGATCCAGAAATAAATGCATCTTAGGTAGCCATAAAAATTCCTACTGTCCCATAAAAGTTTAAGCTTTTTATTAGCTCAGAAAACTATCAAGAAGTCTGCGCTGTCAGGAGCTTCCTATCAAAACATGTGAAACTTTGTTGACATGTATTGCTACAATCATTTTACCCAAAATAGTATCTTCCTTCTTTCAACATCAATAACTAAGTTGGGTTTTTATTGTAAGGTTTTATGCGTTGGACTACCGGGTTTCATCCCCTAACAAGACAATCCAAGACTTTTTCAAATTTCAACAAGATTTTGACTTGTGGCTGGTATTTTTTAAACAAGACTAAGCCTTTGTGCGTGAATAGACTGCTCCAATGGTGGCATTAGATTTCCGGTTTGGTACATTCCATTCAATGTAAATGGAATGAAAATGTAGTTTTTTTTTATATTCTGGAGACGGATTGTGTTTTGCACGTAAAAATAGAGTGCGGGTATCTACCGCTTTATTAGTGTCAAAAGGTTAGCATATGCACAAATTATGTGTCAGAAACTGATGCAAGGCTGACTGGCAAGTTAACTGATCTACAATGTGGTCGAAAACTCTCAAAAACATTGTTTAAATATTAAGTTCCAAATAATATACAGAAATAAGATGGATAATCAGATTTAGTAACATTTTCTTGCAACACTTGCACATAATTTTCATATGATTTTTATTCTTATTTTACGGTTCTCTTTATTTAAATATTATGTATTTTGATTTTTATTAAAACAAGAAAAAGTGTACTTTAATTAAGTAATGAGCAAAATGATCTGTCACGTCAAATACTTTTGATACTTTTTCTATTTATTTTTTTATAAAACTTTTCTCCATAAAACAACCTAAACAAATAAGAATAGAATTGTTCTGTATCTTATTTTATTTTTTTCATTTTTTTATTTTTATTTTTTGGTACTGCAGTATTTTTTTAATTTACCTGTGCAGCAAGTTATAATACATTTAAATTAGTAAACAATAAAGGGTCAAATTCTCTGTCAGTAGAACAATATTTTGTTTTGGGAGTAGATTTTGAGAAATGTCCCAATTAGTACACCAATTTTGATAAACAGGGTGTGGAAAGGCTCAGATGTGGCCTTAATATCACTAATATCACATCTTTTCCCAATTTTACCTAGAGAGTGAGTGACACCAATAGTGGTTTGCAAAACACGTTTCAGTGACAAAGTTGGACAAGTATATCGTTTATACTGGAGATCAAAAGTAGCGGTTGTGAATTAATTATAAACAATGTTCAAGAAATATTTAATATATCTAAATCTAAACTACTTTATTCTTCTCGAATTGTGTATGTTTTTATATGTGACTCATAGGCCCCAAAGCGGCTGAAACATACTTCATTCTTTAGGCCTCCTCAATTTTTTTAGCTAGGTTTTGTGTAAAGGCACCCCCAATAAATACCAACAAAATCGATAAACATCCGCATTCATGTGGTGGGGCTTCTAACGTTTACTGGTGGCCAAATTAAGTACTGCAGCTCCCGACCACTGACCATTCCAAGCACCCAAATCCGATGTTCAGCTGGGTATCGCCAGGCCATTTGCTTACATTTGATAATTTATAAACCTTTGTGGCAAAATTGGGAACACATCCAGCCAATCAATCTAGCAGTTTTGAATGCAAGTAATGCTAGCATGCAGAAACAACACTCAGGATGATGGCAAAAGAACACTGGAAAGAAATTAGCGTGCGGAATTAAGTTTCACTGCAGCCGCACTCGCATCTGAGTGCACAAGTTTCCGAGATAAAGCGGAGCCAGGGTTGGCACGCGTGGCCACGGAGCGAGGATGACTGGACAGTAGCCACGAGGCTCAGTGGCCCTTGGCCTCCCGGGACATTTTGTTCTTCGACCGGGAGGCCGTGCTCCATTTTTAACTGATCGCATTGAACTTTTGCCAAATAGCTTGATAGCACAGAGTCTGGCAGGTTACGACCAAAAAAGGAGATTTTTCCGTAAGTTACAATCCAAAAACAAAACAATAGTTCACCTGTGGAATAGAAAAATAAATACAAGCAGTTTATATTTATTTTATTCTTAGAAAATGTGGAATTTTCCCGTTATAAATAAATAGAAGAGCCCCGGGATATGAAAATCACTTAGGTGGGGCTCGTAAACTGAAATTGCCGCATAGTGGGGAAAAAAAACCTAATGCCCTCTCTACTCCCCTGAATTCAATATTCTTTACTGGCCTTGTAAAGGAAATTCAATTTTATTTTACCTTAGCTTTGACTCGAGGTGGTAGAGTGGAGGCGCGGGTGGATGCAGAGGGGCACGGATACGTCAGAATGGTCATTAAAATTGATGTCCCAATGGTCATTTGGTTGTGCCCACATTCTTCAGTGGGGGTAGATGCATGTGCCTTGTTCTTATTTCCTATTACATCAAGCTTCCTGTCCATTCTTATAATATTCTTGCTTATTCCTTTACAATCTTGCAAGTCTTGGGACCTAGAGTAGAAGCTAGATTCTGAACTAAAAGAAGAGAAATGGATCATTGTGGAAGGAAGTTCTGCCAATATCTTCATGATGCCGTGACGTTTACCAATAGTAGTCAGGCATCATAAGACATGTTACCCGCCATATGAAGTAACACTGCAAAGTTAAAATTTTTGGGCATACAAAGTAATTTGTTCATGTCTTATGGTGGGGAAAATGCCCTAACGAGAACATAATATTCCACATGTGAAAATATGAGAGAGATGTCATAAGCGTCTACGGTATATTTTCAAAATTTGTTTGCCTTCCTTTTACTATGACCCCAAAATGTAAATCATTTGCTCAAGCATAGTACAGCATACCGTTTTTGTTGCAGTGACATTTGCACAAAGAACATTCACCATGGCTTAGCTGTTTGAACATGTGCCACACTATACCTTCTTTTGTAGTATGCACACGTGCACGCCTGCGTATGCCGACGTACACTTGACTCGTTTTGGCACAGAAGGTGAATAGCAACCCTGACGAGACGTCGTCACTGTTGCTTTCTTTGGCATCAGTTTCACTGTAACAAGCGAGTGATACATACTATATATTTATCAAAACTTTCAACGGCCTCAGTTGTGTTTACGTACTCCCTCAGAAGCCCGATGCTCCGTGTGGCTAAATCAAGGAACTGGAATATCAAAAAACGATTTCAGTGTTGGTTTACACCTCTTTTAATTACAGTGACTGGAATGAACTCTGAAAAACATGCTAAAGTAACAATCTGAAGTTGTTTTTGTTGTGTATAGTGGCTGTGGAGGTATGTGGAGGGCAGTGATACGGGGAGACAATTAAAATAAACCCCAAGATGAATGTCATTTTTATTTTGCTGTGTGACTCTACTGAAATGTGAATTCTAGAAACACATGTCATGTCAAGTCAAGTCATGTTTATTTGTATAGCTCTTAACGACTATTAGTCTCATAGGGCTGCACAGACCACAGATTATTGCAAACTACAGACTATTATTACACCATTCCCTGATCTAAAACCTACACGAGGGCAAAGAAAAACTCAAAAAACCTGAACATGAGGAAAATGAAGAAACCTTGAGAACGGACCGCACATGAGGTAATCCCCCTTCCAGGATGACCACACATCTCCATGTAATTTTAAATAATCTACTTCACATTATCAAATGAGAAGTTGAGAAGTTCTGGGTACTAATACTGCATTCCATTAGTCCGTAAAATTCCAATCTCTCTGCAAATTTTTAATGCAACCCATAGTTGATGGAGAAAATATTTCACCTGTAACTTTTCTTAAGGACACCTCCAACGTTCCGGCCAACCTTTAAAGATGATTTTCCTCATTGCACTATAATTGTTTCTCAATTAAAAGTATAAAAATTAGCGTACTGAGAAACGTATGCTAATACAATTAAATTCAGACAATATATTTTTCTTAAAATATCATTTGTTTAAAGGGAATTTACCATTCATTTAATTTCGGAATCCTGATTTGCTTTAAGGTGGTCAATGTAAGGAAACTGATATTGATATCAGTAACCATCCATCCATCCATTATCTGCACCGCTTATCCTCAGTAGGGTCGCGGGGGTGCTGGAGCCCATCCCAGCCACCTTCGGGCAGTGGGCAGGGGACACCCTGAACTGGTTGCCAGCCAGTCGCAAGGCACACAGAGACAGACAATTCACTTGCTCATTTGCACCTACAATTTGGACCGGCCAATTAACCTGAAATGCATGTTTTTGGAATGTTGGAGTAAACCGGAGTGCCCAGAGGAAAGCCACACAAGCACGGGGAGAACATGCAAACTCCACACAGGAAGGTTCGATCTCTTGACCTCAGAACTGTGCCGCACACGTGCTAACCACTGCGCCGCCATGCTGCCTGTAACAGTGACCAATTGAGTACAAATACCTTTCAAAAGGCTGGTATTGACAATAATACCAATAATACCATAACATAAAGTAAGAAAAGCAAAATAAGCGCGGTGGAAGATAAAGTATAAGGACTTTTTGAACTCAGTTGGGCATTGTTAACGCATAATCAAGAAAGAAAATATTTACCTTTTTAAACTTTTTTTAGGACACCTTGAACGACGCACCCCGCCTTTAAAGATTATTTTTCTCATATTACTTTAATTGTTTGTCAAGTGAAAGGAACAAATGAGCGTACTGAGATACAAGTTGAGCACGAAAAGTAGGCATAAGTCAATACAATTTGTTGTTGTCCTGCTTATATTTTTCTCTGAAATAATCCGAAAACAGGCAATAAGGCGGCGCAGTGGTTAGCGCGTGTGCGGCACAGTTCTGAAGTCCTGAGATCAAAGTTCTTGTGGGGAGTTTGTATGTTCTTACTGTGCTTGCATGGGTTTCTCCCGGCACTCTGGTTTCCTCCCACATTCCAAAAACATATGTTTCAGGTTAATTGCCCTGTCCAAATTGTCCCTAGGTGTGAATGAGCGAGTGAATTGTCTGTCCCTGTGTGCTTTGAGACTGGCTGGCAACCAGTTCAGGGTGTCCCCAGCCCACTGCCCGAGGATGGCTGAGATGGGCTCCAGCACCCCCGTGACCCTACTGAGGATAAGTGGTGCTGATAATGGACGGATAATCCGAAAATAAAATTTAACTTTAACAGGAGTTAATTTAATTATACTCAGATACTTAAGTACATCAAATAAAATCTAATTTTATTTTAAGCCATCTGATAGAGGAACATTTACATTATTTCCTACGTTTTACACCAAAAACCAACGGTGATCAGATGATGAAGGTTCTGTATCAGGATTACTCAGGATTACTCTCCTGCTACTGGTAACCATATAAACCAGTACTGTTTGTTTAATGTGAGGGAGAAAAAAAACAAAAAACAACAACTGAAAGGATGGGCGTCGCCAGGCTGTACTTGCCCAAGACACACTCAGCAAGTGGTGCCCCGGCAACTCAGGCGATTAAGGGATCCGTGAACCGTGATATGTCACTAGCATGAAAAAAAACAAAGGAAGTGAAACATTACTCCATATTTGCAAGGGACTGGATTGTTCCATGCGGCAACAAAGTTCCATGCCTCTCAAATTGACACGACATGCGGCAAACGTCCTTCGCCGTCTGTCATCTGTTGGCAAGCCACTGAAGGTGTGAGTGTAACTATCTATCCCCGCTGGCGAGATGGATGCCCAATATGTTTCCGTCACGTCACAGGAGCTTGTTCTTTCCTGCCGCTGTCATCGTAAATAGGAGCGGCCAGGAAGTGACAAAGGACGCGAACAACCGAGGCACATTTAAAAATGACCAGTTTAAGAAAGCCAACTTCGTCGCTAATTCGATAAGAGTCAAATGACGCACTTTAATACAGACTTGAGCTCCTGGGATCGGTTTGCCAGACCCCCTCTCACGGCCTGCTGCACCCATGAGCTCAGATCTTGGCTCGAACCGCTACAGTGTGGCAAAATTGTTCGGGGTCAGTTGACGCCCCGCTCGCCTCCGACATCATCGAGTGTCATCGCGCCGGCTCGAGCGAGCCACACGGACGCTAAGCTAACTCTGGATTTACGATTATTTCAATCGCGTCGACTTTGGTGTCTACAGAATGTCGGCAAGGCTTTGCTTCTGTTTCTGCCCTGTGAGGCGAGTGTGTTTGTATACACTCGCATACAATGTGTTTTAGAGGGCACGTGGATTATCTTCGAAGTGCGCTGTAGATAAAATTAGCTCTTTCCCGGTGGTTATCAGTGGATGTGTTTGTCAGTGAGCAGGCTTTTGATAAATCACTGGTGTCAGCTATTGCTTTTTACAGCTGGTAGACCAATCATCTCACTGCACTGTATGTACTGCGAAGACAGATGGAATTGAGGGCCCCTTTTCGCATTCCCTTAATAGTTTGTAATTTACAACGTGTCACTTTTTCATGTCCAGAACAGGTTATAGGCACGATTTAGTTTCGCGATACTAGATGGCCTTCAATCTGACCACCTGCATATTACTCTAAGGACAATTTTGTATGTCTGCTACCTTGGCACTCAGCCCAGGTTAAGCCTCGCAAAAACTGTTTTTCTATTTGATACACTTGACCTAAACTAATATAAATGGTAGCAAATGATTCCTATGCAAGTTATGTTCTTTGAAAGTACGTCTTACACAAGAATTTTAAGACGCACAACCTACTTCTTTTATAGAATATGATGCATTTGTGAGAACTTAGCAGTTGAAACCATTGAGTTTTAGAGTCAATTGTAACATTCATCTTGCTCGCTTAGTATATTATCTCATTTGCTAACAATAATGGCAAAGATGCTAACTAATTTTCCCAATGGGACAGTGAGCTATGTGATAATTGCACGGTAACTAATTTAGTAAATTCATTTGATGACTATTACAAGTTCATACGCTAAAATCACAAGCTAATTGTTTACATTACAACTCACATTTCAAAGAAGCTAAAGGGCTGACTACTAAGCTAATATCTTTAAATAACAACTTAACAGAATGTTATGAGAACTAGCTCGCAATAATTACTGACACTTTTTTGTTTTACACAACCAACACTGTCAGATCTGCCAAACATTGAAAATCATATTTCACAACAAATAAAGATCATTTTCAAAATCTGAAAAAGTCAAAAGTGGTTCTTAGATAATGTTATTACTTAAAGGGAAACTTGTTACTGCAAGTATCCAACAGATGGTTTTAATGCACCTTATATAATCAAGGAACAATCAACATTGTAAATACAAAAATGAGCATTTCTTTATTTGTTTTACATGTATTTCCTTTCCGGATTTCGTAGTTTTAAGAGAAAATGCTTGTTGAAATTTTCTATAAACTGGCGAAGTAAACTATGGAAGATTCGTAGTATTTGTTTGCACTGCTACATTTATTTTTAACATTGCAACCCTTTAATCTTTAGAATTATGAATTTATTATGCTATGGCTTTTGTGTTGGATGATCATAATGTGATCTCTAATTTCTCAATGTCTTAGCCCTTTCATTATCAAACAAGCGTTATCATCCATCTGTGCCACTCAAGTAGTGTGTCACTGCACACCAACAATTTTGACATGGAGCAGGCGAATGATGCTGGCGGGCTTAGCACTTTAAGGCTCTCAAATGTCTCATAGCTTGATCAGTGCCAAGTCCCCTCCCCTAACACCTGACCCTTGCTGACGCAGTCCGTCCGTTTACATTTATGTCCATGGGCTGGTGCAATCCCAATAGTGTGGATAGGGGCAGACACCAGGAATATTGCATGAAAGAACTCAAGGCTGGCTGGACGGTTTGCTTGCAAATTATTTCTAGCTCTTTTCCTGATTTTATATATTTTTTAGTTCATTGTCAATTTTGATTGACAATTTTAGCCATCTGACGGGAGCACTGAAGGGTAGAGCTGGCTCCAATTGTTCCAAAAGTCTTCCCGTCTGTTACACGGACGTTACTATTTTTTACATTATCCCGAGTCGGGGTCTTGACGTGATTTCTTTTCCCTCGACACAAGAACCATGAGTTCCTCCATGAAGAAGACAGGTTTAGGTCAACGAGTGGCCGACAACAGCAATTTTGACCTCATCCAAAATCGGATTGAGTCATTGAGTGGCAAAGTGGACAAGCTCATCAAGCTTCAAGAAAAAGTTCTCACTCGTCTAGATGTCAAGTCCAGCAGTATTGAAAATAACGAGAACGTCAAGAACCTCAATTCACATGGCGAATGTGACCAGTCCCAGGGACGGGACATCAAGGATATGTACCAAGAAATGAGCACCATTATGTCAGCGGTCAACCAACGGTCAGAGATTCAGGCTCAAAAGCTGGAGGGAATGGAAAAACTGGTCCTGAGCATGCAGCAGATGATCAGCTTCATCGGGGAGGCCATCAAGAGCTCCAAAGTGATGGAGCTAATGTTTAAAGGCCCCATTGCTGCAAAGGGTGACAAAGGAAAGCAAGTCTGCAAGAGAAAATCATCAGAGAACGTAAGAAAGACAGACAAGGTGGGAAGTATTTACATAGTTTTGTCATTCATCAATAGATATATTTGTCAACCATCAGTTGGGATCCTGGCAATAATCATAGTGGTATCTTTCATTTTCTTGGGAAGATCCATGAAATGGATCGTAGCAGCAATGCTCCTGGTCGTGAGGTTTTATGTGTGTTCACTTTCTGAGCACGTTCAGCTTGACTGGTATGAGATGAACCACTGGGACTTGAAGTGTGGTTCAGGATGATTTTGTGGCCAAGGTTGAAATGCGGTGGGGGTTCTTTTCTAAATGCTCTTTCTGTATTTGGGTCACTGTGTGTTCTGAAAGGACGTGAAGGCCTTTGATACATTGAGTTTGATGTAACCATTGTCCAAAGAGTCAGAACTATGCTTCATTGATTTGGTATTTGTCTTTTTTTGGATGGTACTGTTTTAGGCATTTATGAATATGTATGGTGCGATACCAAAAAACAAATGCAAAGTGACAATCCGTGGTCTGACTCTTGTGTGGCGTGTGAATTTCTGTTGTCGTCAGAACTCTAAGACTGTGTCCTTGTCTAACACACAAGGTGTGACATTCCTAGGATATCTTTCGGGTACTTTCCATTACTCCTGCATATCCCAGTCACAGATTTTATCTGCAGCAAGTGTAGCTGTCACTGGGGAGACACCACACCGGAAATATCTGATGTGTGCTGTTTACTTGTAGGTTCAGGACAATTTTTTTTCTGTTAACCCGAGTGACCAGTGTTTAGTGACTTCTCCCAGCTTTGGCATTTGGATCGGTGCCTACCATCACTTGTAATATTTTCCATTCAGGGTGAGATTCTAATGCACAGCATTCTGTAGCTGAGTGCAGCAAGCGAGTTGTTATAAATGTTCTGGCCCGCCGCCTTCGGTCCATCTGCCATGAATAATCAGGGATATATTATTGTAAAATCATCATAGGCATCAATGGATCCCGAAACCAACAAAAGAATTGTTGTCAATCTTTGCACTGCAGAAGTGATTTGTATGATATCATTGTTGTGTCTCTAACATCAGATCTATTTGTTTTCACTGGCAACAGAAACAATTCATCATTCACGATGGCACTTTTGTATGTATAATTTGTCTATGTTCATGGATCCCTTACATAGCTCAAAATGTTAAATGCTTAAAACCTCAAGAATATATTTTTATTGGGAGATGCACTGGATCGAAATCCTCAACCCGATTAAAAACCCAACAAGTCTTTCCATCCTTGTAACCATCTCTAGTTCATAGCATCTGCCCTCATCAATGTATTTAATGAACTGATATACTTTTTATATAGACTGGCTTTAGGCGGAATACACCTTTGATTGTTGACTATCAAATTCAAGAACATTTACAATATTTGACGGCAGGGTCACACAACACTGAAGACTTAGTGCCTTAGCTTCAGGAACAAAAAGTTCCTGATCTTTGAGGTTCCTAAAAGTAAAGCATTGGAATCAGATAGGTTTCAAGCCTTTGGCTTCAGTCCAAGGGTTCCTGGACTCCTTGAAGTAACCCGACTCCTCTCCTCTCTCAGTCCTGCCAGCCAGGGTCACCATAACTATTCCTGCCGATACATTTACAGTACTCTTGTTTTTTTTGTCTGATAGTATTCTAAAATTAGTTCATTTGCATTAACATTGTATTCTGTTATCATAACAGCTTAATTACAATGTTTTACAAATTAAAAGGATATTATCATCAGAAATGTAATAATCTAATCTAATCATCCTAAACCTGGAGGGCGCATCAACTAGTTCATTTTCAATAATAATTTTACATTTAAATGTATTTGTCCAGCTGTTTGTTACGTGTGTCAGTCCTTATGTAACATGACGTGCTGATGTAAGTATTAACCTTACTAACGCTCCCATTTTGTCTTGTCATTCACTAGAAAACTACCTCTAACAATACCCAACAAGGGAGAGAAGCAAGAACTGCTGTTTGTGAGCCCGCTACACTTTCATCTCACAGGACAAAGCACCACGGACAAAAGCAATCCCTTGCCCCTCGCAAATATGGAACCTGTGTAGGTCTACTGATGCTAGTGAAGCGCAGTGCTTTATTATTATTATTATGATTATTTAAACTTTTTCTAGTTGTTTTTTTTTTTTTTAACCACACCAATTAAAGTAAAAAAGCCACACTTTTGTGATTCATTTCGATGAAATTTGATCTGATGTGAGTGATTTTGAATAACTTGTACTTCACAGCTCAAGGACCAGAATAAAGAGGGCGCTGAGAGGTCCAATTTGAGCCTTAAAGGCCAAAAGACAATGAAACCTCCAGACACTTCAGGTAAATAAGAAGAGAAATTGTCCCAAATACTTATTCAATAAGTAAATGGCACAATTGCTTAGAAACTAAATTGTTAATAAGGGGATCCACAAACACCTTATCTCTTTGGGTGTTTTGTAGAAGTCTCACAGAAAAAGCAGGCTCTGCTTCGAGAAGAGGTGCTCAAACTCAACAGAGAGAATGCAGAAAAGTCTGCTCAGGAGCTTAGGACCGAGTTTTCCAGTCCAAAATCTGCCGCGCCAGCTGCAGTTCAGCAACCTCGCAGTGGCTTAGGTGTCAGTTCTCAAAAGGAGGGGCTTGGTGCTAAGGTGGTTAAGGGTAAAAAATATCCTGAAGATGTGGATGAAGATGAGCATGAACCAGAGGAAGTCTTTGAGGAGGAAATAGTGATTGAGGAGGAAGTGGTGGAAGTTGAGGAACTCATAGTGGAAGAAGAATCCCAAACCAGTGAGTCCGACAATCAAAAAGAACAAACAGATGGAAGGTAGTTGATGTTTTATTTGCCAATTTCCAATTAAAACATTGACATAATCTATTTGTTTATTGGTTGTTCTAGCAGTGATGACTCTGAAGCCGTCTTCCTGGCCAAGAAGCAGATCAGCGTCGCTACCACATCCTATGAGACCGAAGACCTTGTGGTGTTGGACGAATACACAGAAGTCCTGGAAGTGGAGGAGGAAGAGATATCAGAGCAAGAGGAAGAGAACAAGAAAATACAGAAGGACTGGCCCCTCTTCCAGGGGGGCAGTAAAGAGTTCCAGGATGACCTGAAAAGAAGGTTGGAGCTACAGATGAACAAATCCAAGACTGAGGAAAAAAAGGAGCCCGAAGATGACCAGCAATTTTTAATTGGTAAGTCAGTGCATTTTAGATCTCGATAAGAGTTTTCAAGAATCGGATGCTATACGAGTTCCATGAAGACATACTTGGATGAATGGTGTGAAAAGTGCAGTAACTATGGCTTCAGAAATTTACCTGTAATATTTCCTGTGATTGTATATTTGCCTATTGGATCTATTTTGATGAGGAATGTTGATGAGATGTTCAAAACTTAAATAAAATTGAAAAGACAGTATTGAACCTCTCCTGTTTCATGTGGTATTGTTGTCTTAGTTGTTAGTGTTAATTTTGAAAAATGAGCACAGACAAATTTTAGACTGTATTCCTCAAAGCTTATTTCCCTCCCCTGCTTTAAGGTTGAGCTATTGCTCTAAGTACAGGAGTGTCTCAAAGGTTTTGTTCACAAGTGATGACAGGATAGAGCAGAAGATCGACAGGCAGATGTTTCAGAAGTCTGCTTTCGTGCAGACGCTTTTAGGTCAGACTTCATTCAGACTCATCCTTGTTCAGACACTCACCTATTAAAGGTGTGGGTCTTGACGCAAAGAACCAGCAAGCTGAGTTTCCTATGCAGGATGTCCAAACACTCCCTTAGAAATAAGGTGAGAAGCATGGTCATCCATCCGTCTTCCACATGAGGGAAGCCAGATTAGGTGGCTCCGGCATCTGGTTCGGATGTCTTCTGGACGCCTAGCTGTTAAGGTGTTCTGGGAATTTCCCATCGGCAGGAGGCCCTGAGGATCCAGGACACGCTGGACGTCATCCCAGCATGCCACAATTTGAAGGGCGACAGATCTATTTCATCTTAAGCCTAATTTTTTGCTTAAGGCAATAATTAATAGGCATTCGGAGGAACTTTAGTGACCTAGCAGAACAAAAACGTACCAATTAAGTCGACAAGTGACAAAAGCCCTAAGACTCCTCATTGTAAGTGGCAGTCAACAGCAACGGAACATCCTACCCTGACTTCTCAGCCTAAATTGTGTCGTCATCCCACTTTAGATACCACTCCTCCACCGGCAGCGCCATTTAATCACCGTGTCGTGTCCGCCAAGCCGAACCAGATCAGCAATTTCTACACAATCAACTGGCAGGAGGTCCTTGGCGGGTGAGGGATGCTTTTCAAATCTTGAACGAATTTACAAAAAGAATGACAATGGCATTTTTATGGGTCAGTAGAAGCCTTTCTACTTGCCCACTATGTCGATAAAGCCTTGTATAACCTACTCACCCCCCCGCCACCCAAATTCTGTCTGCTTCATAACCCCAGAGTCTTGGCATCTATTTTTATTACTGGGCTGAGTGGTATGTGAAACTGTATCGCTGGTGTCAGCTGCCAGCTAATCACTAAGTGTTAATCCGCATCATCAAAGCGAAGGCACCAGCGACCCCCGCTGTAATGAAATAACAGATTAAGGCTTGTTCGTTTGCACGGAGATCATTTCTTTTAATTAACACGTGGGGAACATTTCTACATGTTCCTGCTTGTCCCATGCTTTCTTGGTGAAAACTGTGGTTGTTGTGTAAATCGTCATTTTTCTATTCTATCATTGAAGGGGTCGTTTTGGCCAAGTTCACAAATGCGTTGAAAACTCATCTGGTTTGACGTTGGCAGCCAAAGTCATCAAGGCCAGGTCACAAAAAGAAAAGGTATGGTCTTCCACCTATGTATTCTGGTGGATTAGTCTAGCTTAGAGGTAAGATCGGGCCTAAAAAATGCAGCCCGACCCGAGTCGCGGGTATACAAACCTGAACCCGCTCATACCCAAAACATTAACTTGATTTGATAAACGAGCCCGAAATAAACACAAAGCTTTACTTTGGCTGTGTGTACTTCAGCACCAAAGAGCGTTTCGGCTAAACTACGCAGCTAGGGGTTTACTTGGCTCTGAGTCCCTCAAATCAAGTGTGCACAACAAGTGCAGCGCCTAAATGAAATGAAGCCACGCATGTTTTACCCCAACACAGAGGACATTTATCTGGATTTAGTGATATTGAGATAAACATTGTTTGGTAAGCATTTTCTTCATCTAAATAATTACTTGAGTAAAAGTAAGTCCATGCTGAGTAGATTCTCCACGAAGAAAAAAAAAAACGCATGAGAAGCCAGACTGGTCCAACTTAATAATTGACAAGATCTTATCTCTAGTCTAGCTTGATACTAAGGGCCCGGTCACACAGCCGTCAGAATCACGGCCAGAAATTTCTGCCTGTGAAGCTTTGAGATCGCCATACAGACGAGATACAGCAGTGCTTTGCACGCGGTCGGAAATTCACACGCGGTTGGCAGCGCTGAAAAGTTATGCGCTGCTCAAAACTTTAGGGCCCGGTCGCCAAGTCTTTCACGGGCGTATCGAGGCTGAATCACGGCCAGAAATTTCTGCCCGTGAAGCAGACGATGTTGGACACATTGAGATCGCCATATAGACGAGATACAGCAGTGCTTTACACGCGGTCGGAAATTCACACGCGGTTGGCCGTGCGAAAAAGTTTTGCGCTGCTCAAAACACGTGTAACCGCGAGCGGCACACGACGTACTCTGGCCGCGGCCAGGGCGTGGTTACACATGAGTAGGACGCGAAATTTCAGCGGGTAATCGTGGGTGGAGCACGGTCATAGCATGTTCTGCGCCTGTATCGCGGTTTTATTACGTGAAATTAGCGTGTTACGCGTGTGACGGTCAAACGCCTTTCTCCGCATATATACAGCGCGATTTGCCGAGCGCACGTCAGTTGTGCTCGAGACGTCAAGGGGTGGACATGGATCCCCGTCACTGTAGTGACCTCGTCTTAATCCATTTTTATTTCTTGACATTTCTTTTCATTTCATAACAAGATAATAAAATAAAAATGAAAAACTATTACAATAATAACATATTGGCTTCTTCGGTGCCATAGCTTGAAATCTTGATCTTCACGGGACTGTGTCTTGAGCGGTCATGATTTCTACAGCCCGGTGTTATGCCGAGAAATGCATCCCTGCCGAGCTTTGCATCCCCTCGCTACAACAACCACTTTTGCCTCGTTTTATCTCACTTTTAGGGAATGTAATGGCGAACATATAACCAAAACCACTTCGTCTTGCATTTGTTGGGAATGTAATACAGCATAAACCATTCTGTCTTTGATTTTGTTGTGAACGTAATCGAACGGTAATGCACACCGTATATAAATCACTTTTGAGAACTGTTATGCACTCTACCGTAAAGCTTATTATGCAGAAATAAGCTTTATGGTAGAGTGCATAACAGTTTCAATACGAGCGATTTGAATAGAAAAAGGCAAAATAAACATGTTACCTGCTCAAAAGTGATTTGTATACGGCGTGCATTACCGTTTGATTACATTCACAACAAATACAAAGACGGAATGGTTTAAGTTGTATTACATTCCCAACAAATGCAAGACGAAGTGGTTTTGGTTATATGTTCGCCATTAAATTCCCTGAAAGTGATATAAATGTGAGATAAAACGAGGTAAAAGTGGTTGTAGTAGCGAGGGGATGCAAAGCTCGGCAAGGATGCATTTCTCGGCATAACGCCGGCTCGGCAGCTTTTATACCAGTGGTCCACACGAGAAAATGACGCGGAAATGACGCGATGAGGAAGCGGAACAGTCGCCGGCATCTGTTTTGCGGGCATACCACCGATGAACAGCGGGTTGGCCAATTTTGCGCATTTTCCATCGCGGGCAACCACAGGCAAAAAAAAAAACGCAAAATTTTACCCGCGATACAGACGCAAACGGCTGTGTGACCGGGCCCTTACCACTCACTCGAGCATACTATATAAAAAGCAAAGGCTCATTCACAGTTTTAAGCATGCGGCGATATACCAGCAGACAATGAAAGGATCTCAGCTATTGAGGTGTGAAATATTTAACCTAGATGATGATTATAATGATGATGATATATTTTGTGGCATCAACATATTGGACAATAGCTGGCCTTGTCCTGCTTCCTACTGGATTTGCCTTTTCTGACACCCCTTTTTATTTCCTGCTAGGATGTGGTAAAGAACGAGATCCAGGTCATGAACAATCTGGACCACGCCAACCTTATCCAACTATACGCGGCATATGAGTCCAGAAATGACATCATTCTCGTGCTGGAATAGTACGTCCTATCCGTTTTCACATTCTCTATTGAAGATAACAGGGATTAGCTTAAATCCTTTGGTGCCTGAGGCAGATTTTCAAAACCTAGGGGGAACCATTCTTGGTATCTCAAGCTGGACCTATAATTGATTTTTGTTTTACGTAGGTTTATTTTTTGTGGGGTGTAAATGCATTTTTCACAAGTGAAACCCAAAAACAAAAATAGGCACTAGCTAACATTTTGGCAAGACTACTCATGAACAACTGGAAACCTCACCGGTCACTGGTCATCCAACATTTAATGTTTATATATGTTTCATGGATCATTATCAGCGTCGGTGGAGGGGAGCTGTTTGACAGGATAATTGATGAAAACTACACGTTAATGGAGCTGGATGCCGTGGTCTTCATCAGGCAGATCTGTGAGGGCTTGCAGCATATGCACAAAATGTACATTCTCCATTTGGACTTGAAGGTAACATGAATGAACACAAAAACATTCAATCAAACAGGGTCTCCCCCAGGAAACTTACTATTCCTGATGGTCAGAATTAGGAGTGGGGGTGTTACTTGACTTTTCTAGCGAGGGAACAACGGAAATCTGGTAGCCAACCAGGTTTAGAAAGCACTGTGGGAAACCCTGGCATTCATTCAACAAACTCTCATACAGATTGCTCTTTAACTGCAGCCAGAAAACATCCTCTGTGTAAGCAGGGTCACGAATAAAATCAAGATTATCGACTTTGGCCTTGCTCGAATGTAAGTGTTCATTTTTGATTTTTGGACACATTTTTTGTTAACTTATCTTGCAATTCTTATTTCAAATAGATATAAACCAAGGGAGAAACTGCGAGTTAATTTTGGCACCCCAGAGGTTCTGGCTCCTGAAGTGATCAACTACGACTTTGTGTCATTTAGCACCGACATGTGGAGTCTGGGCGTCATAACCTATATGCTGTGAGTATACAGTTGTTTTGGCCTCCTAACTAATATCACTGATTAGATCATCTTAAAGGTGGACTTACACATATACATCATCACGTTGATTTCACGCAAGAATAATAGGACATTATAGGCAGGCACTTGTGTTGTCGGCACACACTTGGCGCCACCTGCTTGTGACGCCACAGGCATCTTGGATTTGCTTTTGGCATCAGTGATGTGCGGATGCACATTTTTGAGAAAAACAGCGCAATGCCAAAGGCATAGGTTATCAAACGCGCTGTTGTCACCAAATTCTTCATGTATACGTGGCATTGGGGAAAATGGAGAGATGCTTTTTCCACAATGCATGCACTTAAATCCAAAACACCAAGGTGACATCTGTAAACATATCAGACGCCAATCTGCATGGATAAAAAAGTTGATTTTTGTTTGCCAACATAATTAAAAAAAATATAGACCAGGAGCAAAACGGTAATTTGACGATACTTTATTCAATATTACAATATTTTCAATGTATTTCATTTCTTTAAACCCACAAATAAAGGTAAGTTTTAAATGTACACATTCAAATTGAACTGCAGAGAAAGTTACATGCTACAGTTCCCTTTCACTATCAGTTATTGTCCAGTCACTTGAGTTCTCTTTAATCTTCAAGGAACAATGATAAGCGAGTGCTTATACCGTGGCAACCACCGATGACAACAACAGAAAAAATAACTTATTAAGTCCCTGTTACTATTTGGCCCTATTCTCCACTGTATGGTTCCTTATGGGGATAGCAAAAGTGACCTGATGCTATTGTTTAGAATTATAGGGCTTACACCATATTTTAAACGACGCATATCTTGACATGTTTTCCTTTGGCGTAGCAGTACATTTGTGGTCTCCTTTGTAATGACTATCTGACACTGTGGTAGTCGTCCTTTTGAATTGCCATGGGATCCGAAAACATGTGACCAAGACAATTTGGACATGAAAATGGCACAGCTAAGAACGGCATCAGGTATGCATGGAACGGCATCGTTGGGGTTCTGCAGCTAATATCAGAGAAGCCAAATTCCCAACCTTAATGGGGTTAGGGGTTCGCAGGGGTTCGCAGGGCTTTAGCAGCGCAATGGGAAGTGAACTGAACAATACGTTTTTTTGTTTTGGTCCCTCGCTATGTACATTGCATGTATATACGTCATGGTTTCGTTTCGAGAGGCGACTTACTCTGAAAGCTGTATGCATGTGCGGGCAATTGTTCCATGCTGTGGACCAACTTTCGCAAGTGTGTGTGCCCAACTGAAGATCTGTACCATGCCCAAGCGCGGATCAGTTGCACTCACACTGCCGCTAAACTCCGGGTTTTAGCTGCTGGAATGCTTGGGGACATTACGATGACCCTACTGCAGAGGTGGCTTCTTGGTCCTTAAGGGCTGCATGTCCGACATGATTTTGGAAGTTTCTCTTCGACTTAGGAGATTTCTAACACCAGGACGTTTACAAGCTCCTGCTAGCTTGCTAACAAGCTCCTAATTTCTATCACTTGAGTTAAAGAGAAGCCTCTAAAACATCCATGACATGCTGCCCATGAGGGCCGGGTGGCCGACATCTCCCCTAGAGGATTGCGGCCATAATGACTTTGGGTGTCTACGCTAGAGATTTATAAAAATGTTTTTCTGAAAAAAAATCCATCTTCACTGCTCAACAGCTTAAAGATATTTTCCCGTGTTTATACCATGCGACTACAACACTTTTCCACAAAATGAATAAGGCATTTCAACAGAAAAACTGTATTTTGCCAAAAATGCACTGATTAAAATCGAATAACCACTTTCAGGTGCCTCTCAATTAATGGTGCTGTTCAAGCACATTGTGCTAATTTTCCTGATTATCTGTCAACCCCTATTTAACTTGCATTCTGCTAGTTTCACTGACTTTGCAAGATGGGCGGCCTTTCTAAAGTGACTGTCCAGATTAAAACGAAAGGGATGCACCTATCAGCCATAACAAAATAAGTCGATGTTTCTAAATCTTTGATTTTAAGGATATTGAATATTTACTAAACTACAAACTTATTCAAGTCACCCAAGAAGGCTGGTCATTCAAGGAAGACAAATGCAAAAGAGGACAGGTCACTGCGAATGATTTCAATGGGTAATCATTTCCACACTGCATCTGGAATTTCTGGATCTGTCTTGCCATACAGTGTCTCGCCGTTCAAGAGCATATAGACTGAAGGCCCACATTCCAGTGACCAAACCTCTCATATGCATAAAAAAAAGCCAGAATGAAATTTGCTGGGGAGCGTGTTGTATGAAAAGAAAAACTAGTCCCGAATTCACTTGAATTTATCAAGGTATGATGGGAAGCATTATGTTCGGTGACACATTGAATGAAGACTTAACACAAAGTGTGTAAAAAAGTCAGTGAAAGGTGGAGGAGGAAGTGTCATGTTTTGGGCCATGTTTTCTGCAGCAAGAGTTGGGCCTCTTGTACAGCTTCATGGCCAGGTGAATGCAAATGTGTATCATAACCTTCTTTAACAGCACATGGTTTCTTACTTGCGTTCATTGCCCAATCAGCCTGCAGTTTTCATGCAGGACAATGCTCTGTGTCATACAGTAAAACGGGTAAAGAATTTCCTTCAAGGTGAAAAAATTGAATTAAGGGGCACTGCCTGCCCAGAGTTCAGAACCCATTAGAGAACCTCTGGAAAAGTCTTGGTCCGAAAGTAATGGTCAAGAAACCCACTATAATCACCAAACTGTGGTAGAACCTGGAAGAAGAATGGACCAAAATCATACCAGAGCAGTGTGAGTGACTAGTGCTATCCTATGTGCTGAAGTAATTCACAGCAGAGGCCTGTACACTTCTAATTGGTTGCTGACTTTTGTAACCTTCAGAATTTAGTTTTCATGCCAAGGTCATTGTTGTTCTTCAATATTTACCAGTGCGTTTTCAGAAAAAAATATTTTTTGAGGTGAAATGCCTTAAGTCAGGGGTAGGGAACCTATGGCTCGGGAGCCATATATGGCTCTTTTCATGAGTACATATGACTCCGTAATAAAATGTAACTATTGCACATCTCTCTGTGGCGTTCCAAAGTCAAGTGATTTCATCCCGATTTTGGTCCATATAAAGCCGAAGCAACTTAATACAGAAGTTCGATAAGAAACCATTTAAACTGATAAATAAAAACGCTGGCAAACGACTTTGGTTGGGTGAGCAGTACAGGTGGGCGGATCCCTGCACACAGCGCAAGGCACTTCCTTCTCTCTCTCTCGCTCAGTGCGGTCTACACCGAAAGTGAATGTGACGATATGCTTATCGTTTGCAGTAATTTGTGACATTTTTACAAAAGAACTTTGCATGCACATTGTTTTGAAACCGTTATTAAGGACAAATTTCATGGAAAGAAATTGCCTCAACACTCTTAACTGAAGGTGGAAGACAAATTGTAAATGGCATATTTACATTGATTTGGGACACAGGATTTGGCATTATTATCATTTCATACATTTAATCATCACATGACACACAGTAAAATAAAATGTGCTGAAGAATTAGCTTTTGTCTAGAAAAAGCGTGTTTGGCAGTTTTTTAAATTTTGTCTGAAAATATATGATGTGGTTCTCTCAATTTATTTTTAAAACATTTTTTGCTTTTATGGCTCTTTGGGTCAAAAAGGTTCCTGACCCCTGCCTTAAGTCATGTATTTAACTGTGGAGCAGTGAAGATGGTAATATTTCAAAATTATTCTATTTTGTACAAGTTGTTCTCTAATTTTGATCTCCAGTCTATATGTGCCCCTCTCTTGGCTACCGAACAGTCCAATGTGTGGGCCACCACTGGCCCGGTGTCAACTGGATGTGCTAGCTGTTTGACATGTCATGTCATGTAATGGAAAAAATAAACATGCATGCCTGTCCGACCCGGTTTAGCCTGAGCGGCCTCTGCCCTTTCCTGGGCGATGACGACAACGAGACACTCAACAACATCTTGGCCTGCCAGTGGAACTTTGAAGAACAAGAGTTTGTGGACACGTCCGAAGAAGCCAAGGACTTCATCACCAGGCTCCTCGTCGTTAACAAAAGGTACGATATCACTTATCGGACAGTCTTTAAAAATGGACTGCATTTGTATAGCGCTTTTATTGTCACTGAAGACCTGCCAAAGTGCTTTCCGATTCCTCAAACTGTATTTGACGTTTAGAGTTATATTTCAGTTGGAGGATGGGGGCGTCTGAAGCCTTAAAACATCCTTGGCTGTCTGATGCTAGTCTTCATCACAGACTCAATACAAAGGTAAACACACAATGCTATGCTACTCGAAGAACTAAATCAGGATAACCACTGTGCAAACGTTTTCACAGAAAACCATGTGCAGATCTCGCCGGTCATCATGTGTGCCCCAAACTGACTGTTGAGGTAAGAAGTTATTCAGAATTGCAGTGTACAAATATTAAAAAACATACAACAGGTGTCATAAAAAAAAGACTTATCTGTCTATCTATCTACCCTGGTCATATCTGCCAAGAGGGGTGAAAGACAGCAAAATAAACACATACACAAAAACAAACAAAAAAAAAAAAGCAAAAAGTAGCAAAAAAAAATTTGACCATGGCCAACCCCAATGCCCAAACACCCAAACAAGTTAAGCACCTCGGCACCCAAGTTGGTCATGCTTTCGTCCCTCCAGATGAAACGGGACACGCGAAAGCGGGCATGTTACTCGGGTCAGGGTGACACAACACATTCTTTTGTTCAACAGCAGGGCCCGAAAGCTTTCACTGGTTTACCCCTGCCGCATTATACGGGTGCCCAGCCCATCCTTAAGAACGCGTCCACAATCCCACTATCCTTTCAAAACACCTCTCCACTCATTTCTATCACCAACATGAGCTCTAGCTTCCACTACATTTAGTAGTACCCACACCATTTTCAACTTAACGCCATTGGGGCATCTTGGTCTCTCCTAAAAGATTTATAAGAATATGAATTTCGGTATGCATGGAAAAATGTATAATCATGTCATTCATTGTTCTTCTTTCTGAATAAGGTTAATGTAAATTAGCCATCCATCCGTTTTCTAAATGACTTATCGTAGGGTCACTGGGGTGATGGAGCCCAACCCAGCCGGCTCGGGCATTTTGCACTTCTTAGTAGCCTTAGTAGCCTGGTCAATTTGATCGAGGTCTAACTTAGTCCTGACAACAAAAAAGAAGCAGTTTCGCTTAATATAGTTAATACAACATCCTGCCAAACATATGCATCCATAACCACTTATTATTGTAATTTGATTTTAAGACCCCAGAGACACAGCAGTGTTTACATTTAATAACCTTTAAACGGGCCACTGGAGACTAACACCACATAAGGGTTAAGAAGTAGCTTTAAAAAAATCTGGTGACCTATGACATAAATGTCTTCTTCAGCCATCCACTCATCAAATGCTTATACCTGGATCATACACTTAATTTAGTTATTCCCGTGCTTCGCAATTATTTTCTGTTACGCCACTAGAAAGAATAAATCCTCTTGCCATTGATAATTGGCAGTTGGTTTCTGCGTAATAGGCCTTATGGTAGAGCACATAACAGTTTTCAAAAAATGTGATATTCAGAAATTACTGTTTTGAATCACCGGTTAATTGCAATAAAAGCATCTCATACGTTGTAAGAAACTGCTACGGTAAGCCACTAATGTTAACTAGTTACAACTAGCTAACCTATTATTGAGTGTCTTTGATTTGACTTGCTCCTACTTAACAAAAAATTGTTTAGAAATACATCAAACGTACCTTCTAAAAAATGCTTGCTGCAAATCCTGGACTAATGTGAGGGGTGTAAGTCCCTCTGTTTGATTTGCAGATAGACATCGCTTTCTTCTGTCTTTATCCAAACAGATACGATAAAGTTCCAAATTGGGCAGAGAACTTTGCCGGTTGGCACAGCACGATGCACAGCAATAAATCACCATTGGAAAAAGTCGTGGTTATATTCTTCTATCTTGGTTATTAATATTGGTTTCAACTCTAATAGTTATTCAAGTGCTGTCCGCTAGGGTGCCCCCTGTCGTCCGTCATGGTTCTCATTTTGCCAGGGAAGGCTACGTGACGTCACATTCCAAGAGTCCCTATGCACGGCGTGGAAGTGAAATGTAAACAAGACATTGCCAATTAGCGCCACTGCTCCCTAGTGTAGTGGAGGTCCAATTGCACTTGATTCTTTGAAGAGTTCAAGAAAATACAATTCCAAGGTCAAATGCGGCCGCGCCCCTTTGAAATAGGCTCTATTTGAGAACCAATGAGTTATTCGGCGATTAAAGTTGGAGCTTTTCAGAATGTTTTACAAAAGTGTACATTAAGAGTACAGTATGTGTGCATTACAGTAAGTTGTGGAAGTGCATTAACTTGGCATTCACAAGCTTCCACCTTCAGTGTCTAACATGTGATCTCAACGTAAATGAGGAGGAAACTAAATTAAAATGTTCACACATAAAGAACAGCTAAACAAATGGGAACCCTGAATTAATCTATTATAGGGCAAGACGCACAAGAGGATCAATGTTGCCCAACATTTTTGGAATCTTAAAGGAAAATATTAATGACTGTCCACCAGGGGGGAGCATGACTCAAGTTTAGGAAGGCATGCTCTATTTAGGGATAGTTGAAGTCCAAATAAAACACTTAAAAAAAATTACATTATAAAAGCAGTATAAAATAAACACAATCTAGTAGCAATAGGGTATCAGCTACACACATACAAGTTTTTAAAGTTTTGAGGAACTTTTTTCTTCATATTTGATTTCTTTATTCTTTTTTCTTCTCTGATGTACAAACAATTTAGGCCAGTCTACAACCACTACCCTATAAATATTACAGCTATGTTAGTATCTTTTTTTTTATAAGTCTTTATTACATGTTTATCGTTGCCTGCAACATCTTGTTGTAAACCACCTACGTTACGTAGTAATGAATCACAACAAAGACTATTCTATAAATAAAATATTTGGCATTGTAACTGACCAGGGGTAAGTTTAGGCTCCGAGCTTTTGGGGTGTTGGTTAATATTCTTTTTGTTCACATAAAGCAATTTAGGATCATTCTACATTGTTCAGGAGTGTCATTTCCCATTTGTGAACATCACATTACACTTTGTGGTTAGCAGAAACACCTAAAAGAGTAGAACTTTATGTCCAGTTTTTACTCATTTAGTTCTAATATAGTAAAATGAGGACTAATATATGTTGATGATGACAAAGTTATGGTATTGGGTGGTAAAATAGTTGTTCATCATAACTACTGTACAACATACTCTCATACCTGTCAACCTCCATGGCTCCATGCCCGTACAAACTGCCGTATTTTCCCGTACAAAATAATCGTACACCATATTGGTTTTTTTCCCCGGAGTGTTGCATCTTGGGAAATCCCCAGGCGGCAGCACATGCGATTGACAAATTTGTGTTTTTCCGTACAGATTTCCTTGTACGTCGTACTCGTCTTAAAATGCATAAAAAACGTACTTTGTACAGCAAAACTGTACAGGTTCACAGGTATTTACTTTTTGTAATACACCGGAGCCTCCACAGACTGGGGGCAAGAGTGGTGCTAGGAATCAAACAGACTGAACAATTTCAAGAGAGTGAAATATTTATGACGCTGCTTTGAACACATTTTTGTTTTGTTTAATCTTTTTAATTTCTTATCTAGTTTTAAAAATGCTATAATTTTGGTGCTTGAGTTGAAATTGGGGGTGCTTGAGCGACCCCAAAACAGGCTGGTCCTGCCCATGGATCTGACAGTGTTTTCTTTTTTTCAGGGCCCTGGTGGTACGAGATAGCTCCCAGTTGCGGCCAATCCGGACCAAGCTTCCTATCCCCGTACATGCCTGTCACTTTGAAATAAGTGATGCCACACAATCCATTTTCTATATTACATGAAAACGCTTTTACAGCTTGAGTTTGGATTTAATTGACCTTTTACAGTAATTTACTGAATTCAATATTTTCTTTAAATCTTTTTTGATGCATACCTGGCATCAGGTAGAATTGTGGAACCTGTGCCTTTGAAAAACAACATCATAAAACTCCTAAATAATTATTAGCTGAACATTTGTAGAAATCACTTGTGTGTGCTCAAAAATGCCATGGTTTATTTATTTGGCAAAGAAAACAACAAGTGAGAGGGGAGGAATTTGTCCAAAACCTGCGTTATATATATACATATATAAGGAGGGAACCAACGTTGTGCCCCTTGAGAACAACTGAGTAGCCTGTGGGCTGGTTCTTAAAATAGCTTACCAGTAAAGGGTCATTGTAATTTTCTAGGACTTTTAATTTCTGCCTGGTATGATAAATCATCGAGATGAGCAATTTCTTTGAATATATAAACAATTCTTCTAAAAACACTTAAAATATATGCAATTAACGTAGTGCCCTTAAACAATGCAGGTATGTCAGTGCTTGACAAAGCCAATTTTAACCTTACTTCATAGTAACATGATAATTTTATAGTAATAACATGATGAGTTTGTATTTTAGAACTGGGAGCTCTTTGCGCTGATCAATAAATGGTAAATGGTAAATGGTCTGCATTTATATAGCGCTTTTCAAGTCAATGAAGACCTCCAAAAGCGCTTACTCTCAGCTTCAAAAGGGTTCGTGACCGCTGAAATAGAAAATGCATCATGGCTCTATGGTCTTTTGTGGTCATGTTACATTTCAATTAAAAATATATATAATCGACTCTATGACATTGCCATTAATGTTTAGCATATATTTTTGCAGTCAAGTAAAAATATTTCTCCATTTAAATAATTTTCATGCAAACTAGTGTGAATTTAAAACAATTTAGCAGCTTCGTTCTTATTTTCAATGTCTAATGAAAACGACGTAACAGTTGCTCGGGTAAAACAAATCTATAGTCAGGTTTTGAACAGCTTGTCAAGATCATGACTTGAGCGAATAGGAGGTCATTTTTAGTGAAATGGACAAAAAAAAAGATAGATTTTGCATCTTAAATCATATTTTACATGTAAATTACAATGCAGTTCTTTGAGAGGAACACACAACATATCTTGTCCAGAAAAAAAAGTAGATTTTATCATTAAAAGGAAGTTATTCTTATTTAGATTACATACCCACGTTGGCCACACTTAACATGCTGTTAGCCTCAAATTATTGCTTTGCATGTTAACAGCGCAATTTTCATACAGCAGGATTCATTTTGTATGTGCAACATGGCCCCCTATTGGTACAATCAAATCCATATAGTGTACTATATATGTTGTAGTTTGTGCACTTTATAATTGTATTTATTGAAGAATGATACGTTTCATTATGAGGAGCTTCTGTAGAGTCACAGATTTTTCTACGTTGTCATGCGTCAACAAAATGTCTTATCAGCTAAATGCTTTAATTCTGTATCCATGCATTAAAGTAGTATTTTTGTATACTTTTCTTTCCTACACACTGTACTGTATAGACGAGGAGCCACCCTAATGTCTTGGAGGTTAGTTTCTAGTCTGCCTTGTGATGGAATCGCCTTCTGTGAAGGTTCATGGTATAACTGAAAAGAACACTCTACTTGGGTCAGTACGCTCATACGAAAGGTTTCTCAGTAAAAGTGACAATGGATGTTTAGATTGTTGAAGGTTAAAGCTCACAACATTCAGCATGTTTTTTTTTTTTTTGAGTGTACACATATTAAACTGATATTTTCCAACTTGATTGATCTAGATTTTGCTTCACTATAATGTTAACTAGAGATGATATGGTATCCAAATGTCACTAACTATTCAACGTATGAAACCTTGTATACATTATCACGGTGTTGTTTTCGTCATGTGAACTGTCATCTTAAACTGTAGAGTTTAAGAAGCTGTGCTAGCGTAAGTGAACTGAAAGTTGTGTACAGACGCTCGCCTACTTACGAACGAAAGGTTCCGGATGATCGGTCGTAAGTTGAATTTGTTCCAAAGTTGCTTCAGTCCTATATTTTGAATGAAATGTATGTTAGTTTTATACAAGTATGTTTAAGGCTTGTATAAGTAACCTGAATTGGTTTACTTTTGGAAGATGGGGTCAAAGAGTTCAAAACTTCCTCTTCCGTGGTAAAAAGTGGCTGAAAAAAAGCGATCCAACCTTTTCCTCAACCGCATCAAGCTTTCTTATTCCTCTTTCATTATAGAATAAATGGCTCACCTCTTCTTTACACTTTACACCAACCATATTGAATTTATGCATTAAACAATAAAAATGTCAAAGTTCCTTGTGTGCCAGAGAAACAGTGCAGTATGTTTACACATGAATTAGGAAGAGGAAGCCAGATTTCTTCTTCGAGGTCAATGATGGGTGAGGTCTCACAGCGCCACACGCCTGTAATGGCGGAAAGGAGCACCACAGTACTGTACTCAATAAAGGTACACAATACAAAATCTAACTTACAGCAATGTCCAGGTATTTTTCGACATCCTGAAAAAAATGTTCGTATCTACTGTTTTTCGTAATTCGAATGTTCGTAAGTAGGGGAGTGTCTGTATTCTGATGGATTGGATGGAGTGATAATTGCAGCAAATTTCAAAACATGCTTGATTAAAATAAAACCCTGAAAATATGGAATGCAGCAAAGAGGGCAGCATAACTGCAAAAATGGAATAGATTCTTGCATTACGGCCACTTCTATTATTGTGACTTTCTGGGCCAGTCTATAACACTACCCTATACATTTACCAATATCATTATATTCTTTTAATTCTTATATTTACCTTTAGGTCTTTGTTAAATGCTTATCCTGGAGTCTCATAAACAATGTACACTAGGTTGTTATCAATGACAATAAAGACTATTACATTCTAATCCACCCTGCTGCCCTTCCAAAAAGTCGTGTAAGAAAAAATGTGTTTCTTCAGTTTTAAAAATCTTAATTTAGCCATGCATTTACCATTGTCAGCTTATGCAATAAACCCATATGAATTGGAGGGAACAATGGATTCACTAAAACAAAAGATTTGGAGCCAAAACAAACAAAACAAAAAATATATATATAGATACATATAAATTAAGATTTATATGCGTGTTTGGCTTAACTAATTTTTGTGAAAATTTACTCTTGAGTACTTTAGACTTCTGGGAGTGTCTCCAGCTAGGTTTTGTGTCAAGGCTTCCCCAATAAATACCCCAAAACTTGATACAAATCTGCTTTTGTGTACAAGCTGCTCTGGAACTGGATACTGCTCTTTGGCACGCCCTAGTGGCTCCTAGGCGCTTTTTCAACAAACCACAGCCCCAATAACCACACACAAGTAGAATGGCCCGTAACGCTGGCCATTATGTTTGTATAAAATAAAAACTTTTAAAATATATTTCATGGGAAAATATTAATTTTCAAGCACCTTGTAAATGCGTTATTAGTATTATTTTTCTACCGTTAGTGAATAACGACCAGGTGCAGAAAAAGTATCCTGCTTAAAGCTTATAAGATAGAAACTTCCTGTGTGGAGTTTGCATGTTCTCCTCGTGCTTGTGTGGGTTTCCTCCAGGCACTCCGGTTTCAACATTCCAAAAACATGCATGTCAGGTTAGTTGGCCAGTTTAAATTGGCCCTAGGTCAGAATCAGTAAGTGAGTTGTCCGTCTCTGTGTCCTGTGATTGGTTGGCAACCAGTTCAGGATGTCCCCTGGCCACTGCCCCTACATAGCTGAGATGGACTTGAGCACTCCCGCGACCCTACTGAGGATAAGCGGTGCAGACAATGGATGGATGGATGATAAGTGTGATGTTTTTTTTCTTCAAAAAGTAGACTACAACATTTATGTTAATTTTTAAGTATTGAAATGAAGTTAAACATCCTTTTCATGCTCTGCCCTCCCAAATCGGAGACGCGGGCCCAAGCTCCCTCCCTCCCTCAACTCCTTATCAAAATTGTGTTTATCTCCAGACATTTTTGGTTGCTGACCGAGTGTCCCAATTTTTTCCACGCATTGTCTGCAACATTCACATGCTTTACTTTTTTCAGCACAAATAAATATACATTTCTCATGGTTCTCCGCCATTGAGTGTGCAACAACGCTTGACTAATGCTATGGCCGGCAAAAAATAAGACCTTAGTGCCCTTTTTTTTACAGGTCATCGCCAACTTTAAAAGAATGTATACTTTGTGGAAATGTAGCTTGAAATCGTCACATTCACATCAGCAAAACCTTCTCTGCCCTTTTTGTGACCTCCGGAAAAAAATCCTTTCCATCTTGTTTTTACCCTTTCAGCACTATACTGTAAGTCATCACCGCACCACACACACTGTTTATTTACTCAGGTGAATAAATTGTATCACACACATAGCAAGCTCCTTCAGATGCTCCTTATTAGTTTCCAGGAGTTAGTCACTCGCTTTCATCTCAAGCCTATACGGAAATGTTTATGTGCGTCATGTTTGAACAGATCGCAGCTTAGATTACGCGCAGGAGTTTGTATGTTGTCAAAGAATTAAATACGCCAAAGAGAACTGGAGGAATTTCTGAAACCAACGACAACCAATAAAAGAAATGTTACAGAGAAGCAAATTGAATGTAATGTGAAATAGCATTACCGTAAATTCCGGACTATAAGCCGCTACTTTTTTCCCAAACGTTCAACCCTGCGGCTTATTCAGTGATGCGGCCAATTTGTGTAATTTTTCTAACAGCCGCCAGCGGCACTCGAGTAAAAAAGGTAAGATTTAGACCGGTGGAATATTCTTAGCTTGTGCACAAATTAAATTGCCGTAGAAATATCCTCACTATGCAAATTGCAAAAAGAAAGGCACATGACGCAGCTTTCAAGCTAAATGCAATCGAGCAGTCCGATAAAGAAGGAAACAGAGCTACTGCACGTAAACTTCACTTTGCGAGCGTGTTGCTAGCATGTTTTTGAATGAGGGAGCGTGGGACGACGTCTATGATATAATCTCTTTCCCAAACTGGGGAAGACGACTTTGATGACGTCAGTCATAAGGAGGAAGACGAGGACGGTTTATCCGTGATTACTACAAGTAAGGTATGTTTTTTTTAACAGCCGTTTACTGTGTTGCGAGCGTGTTGCTAGTAGCGTTTTGCTACCCTTCGCAGGCACGGTTTGGGATGAAAGTTATAATATTATTATTAAAGCTTTGAAAACTCTCTCGGTGTACAGTCTTTGTAAATATGTGTAACCATGTATAATGTGCATTAGCAACTATATTTTTGTAGTGTATTCATTTTAGAGACTTATTCTGATATGTTTTCCACGGGCGAATCATAAAGAAGGGGCAAAAACAACGGGGGCTGACGGGAAGTGGAGTAAAGGTGAGACGTGTTTGTGGACGCAGCGGACAATAGTGGATATATATTTTTCCCAACCATACCTTTGGAAAAATACATTTTTTTTCCTTGGATTATTTTCAACGGGACGTGGACTCTGCATCAAACCTTAAGTACCGGTATCATTTTCCGTTCATATTGCCGGCTGTGGTTTTTGGACTGTGTACTTTATATTTAGTTACGATCGCGGGACTCAAAGTCGGGTTTGGGTTAAATTTGTGATTGTGTTACATGTTTTAATGTGGGCGCATGTGGCTTATATACAGGTGCGCCTTGTGTAAGTACAAAAGCGGTTATCCTCTTAAAATGTGGTGGGTGCGGCTTATAATCAGGTGCGCTCTATAGTCCGGAATATACGGTAATTGAGTACGGCTTTAATGTTTAAGTACTCTCTTTTATGTTCATTGGATGGCGATGAAACACTTGTTTTATTATCTGCTAGTTTGGGTGAAAAAAAGAGAAATATGAAACATGAAATATTTAGAAGCTCATACCGTATTTCAATTTTCATTTATAGAGGATAGAGTGGAGTCACATACCTTCCCAGGCTGATCTCCACAGCGATCGTGACCTGCTTGACCTGTGGAGGCACATCATTGTGTTTGTTGGCTAGCCGCACATTCCTTCATATTACACGCATGTATCTTTACGTGTTCAAAGTAAGGAGAGGAGAGAAAAAAAAATGACTATTAAGTTATGCTATAACGTCTGTATCTGCTAAGTCAATGATTTGCAATGTGATTAGTGGTAGTTAACAGTGTTGTGACTTGTTAGCCTTATCTAGTTAATCTGGGCACATGGGGACGTGTTTGCCATGTGCTGCATTGCTAATAATTGACGCACAGGCAGACACAAGCAGAAAAGGAGTGGGGCACCTGTTTAGCCAATGAGAACGCAGAACTCAATGCATGATGTTTATAGTTTATTCTTTTTTTTAAGTTTATAGTTATTCAACCAATAATCTTCACATAAAAATAATCGGAAATTGTCTCGTCTCGGCTCAAGTAAGAATTTAAAAATGCAAAGATGCAAAGCCGCAAAGTAGAAAGAACGCAAAACTGCAAAAAGTGAACCACAATAGTGGGATGGGTTACTGTATACTTAATATAGTAATTAACAGTATTTATTTTTTACTGACAATTCTGTTGGGTTCTCTGGCAACAAATAAGTATTAGCCAACTAGATAGTAAGATGATACACGGCATAATGACAAAATAACAGCCATAGCGTTTGATAAATTGTGTAAAAAATGCTAAACATTTCTATTTGAAAATGATTTAATGTGTTAATAAGTTTGGGTTGTCTTGTTTTTCACGTTATAGCCTTTCTTGTATCAACAGGAATTGTTTGAATTCTTTTTTAACCACTGTATATCATAAACAAATAAATAAATACATAAATAAATAAAATAAATACACTAGTAATAAACAATGGTCATCCAACACAATAAGATAATTTGAATAAGAACAATATTTTTCTTTTTACTCCTATTGTTTTCCCATATTTTCTAAATTGAGATTTTGCTTGTTCTAAGCTATATTGTTATTTTCTACTCAGTTATTAAAACAAAGCGAAAAAACAAACAAAAGTGATGTAATAAATATAAATTGAAACATGTAAAATGGTCACTAAAATATATGCTGTAAATAAATCTAGGTATAGTAGTTCAAGGGTGGTTAGAGCGCAACCCCATGTTGCGGAGGTATAAGGTTCAATTCCAGCTACCGCAGCCCCCCAGTGCAGAGCTTGCATGTTCTCCCCGTGCCTGCATAGGTTTAATTGGCCAGTCCAAATTGTCCCTAGGGTTGAATGAGCGAATGAGTTGTCTGTCTCTGTGTGCCCTGTAACTGACTGGCAACCAGTTCAGGGTGTCCCCTGCCCACTGCCTGAAGATGGTTGGGATGGGCTCCAGCATCCCTTGCGACCCTAGCTAGAATAAGCAGTGCGGTAAATGGATGGATGGATACTAGTTCAACTCAGAGCCAGCCCTGGTTGGATCTTTAACGTCTGTAGTCGTCAATGAGTTTTTAACTTTCATGCAATGTAAAACATTAGTTAGGTACATTTAATATATATTGTCTTTGTTGTAACAATGACTTAGACATAGTTGGGGAGCACCTGTGCCTCTTATTTTGACACTATGTGTGATTGTATCTCTCCCAGTATCCTTGTCGTAAGAATCAATGATAACCCTTGATTAAACAAAAAAAATCACAGCATGGATTAATTATAATTAGTTAAAAAACAGTCACAAATTTGCTTTATGTCTCTGTGTTTTTCCCAAGAATATCCAAATCTTTGCTTGACAAAACAGGTGATACTCATTTCTTCCAAATATTCCTCTCAGAAGCCTCAGGCTTGATAGCCAGCTGCTTGCTGGCGGACTCCCCGGTCCGAGACCCAGGTCATAGTGATGAGAAATTCAATTTAAGAAGAGAGAAAGAGAGTGAGAGAAAGCACTGCCCCAGCACTGCCTAACCTCACCTCACAGTCCCCTCCATCCTCATCTCCAGGGGCGATCTCCAAGAGCCAAACCAAAACCAGATGGACTTATTGGGCCTAAAGATAACAAATAGTGCTTGAGTTCCTGTCAGTTACAGACCACCAGAGGAAAAAAAATAGAAAGCTGGAAAAGAGGGAAAAAACACGCTGACGTGGAATCTTGATCCAGCTGTATAAAATGATGCATTCAGTCATCTTGTCTTTGGGACAAAAAAGAGAGAGAAAAACCTGACCTAAATCTGCGGGTGCTACAAGCCCTGCTCAGCCTGTACCACCCACACACCAGAGAGGCCACAGGGAGACGCAAAGTTCTCACAACCCCCTTGCAGATCCACCAAGAAAGTGTCCTTTGTAACAGGAGTTTCCTGTACGTAATTAAAAAATATAGAGGCCCCCGCTGCAGCCGGGAGGAGATGGGGCCACGAGGACTTGTAGCCTCCTACAACTTATGGGAAGGGTGAGAATCCACGTTTCATGTATGAAACCCCGAGCGGACCCTGAACGTTAGTCCAAACAAGGAGTGTTCGCTCAATGGCTACGAGGAAGTCGGCCAAAGGAGAGCAAGCCTGTCGAAGGGCAGGTGGTTCTGATTTAATGCTTGGGACCCGAGTCTTCACGCGCTGATATGACAACAAGAAAATGTGCAAATGTTTTGACGTAACATTCGGCACTGCACACCTGTAAGTGACTTGGACTGTGGTCTCAGCGCACTTCACGGGTTACGTACCAGGGACCTACTGAATGGATGAAACATTTGTATCTTGTAAAGGGAATGGCTGGCATACCTCTAACTCAAACTGTAATGTACTGTACATACATACTTAGCCTTGTTAGCATGCTAGCCAAAACTCCTAACCAGCACAAGTTGATTCACAGACAAACTTGAAACACACATTATAAGTGATCAATTGCAGCTTGGTAAGATCTCAGCACACTAAACATTCGAGAACGTAGGCAGTCTGGGACACTGACTTTTGTTCTGTTTCAGGGAATAACAACATCTTTGACCTGTTGCTCTCTGGTAGACGATAAACGTCCTTTAAATCCAGGACTTACAGATTCAGACACAGTTTCTTCCCCAGAGCCATCATCACCCTAAATGAGCAAGCAAAATTATGAAAAATATATATTCTGATAGTTCATGGTGTCCCCTGCCCACTGCCTGAAGAAAGCTGGGATGGGCTCCAGAACCCCTGCAACCCTACTGAGGATAAGCGGTGCAGAAAATGGATTGATGTTTGTTTCAACACGCTTTTAAATAAAAAAAAAAGTAGAATTTACAATAAGAAATATTATCCCTGATACCATTTCTGAGTTAAACTTTTCAAAAAGCTACAACTGACATCAACAGTAAAATCCTTGTCATCATGGGCAGCATTAGCTCAGCAGGTAGAGTGCTCGTCTTGTGATAAAGAGGTTGCAGGTCCGATTCCTAGCTCCTCCGTGTTATATGTCAAAGTGTCCTTGGGAAAGACACTGAATCCGTAATGCCCCCAATAAGCAGGTAGGCATGGCTGTGTGTGAGTGTGTGTGAGAATGGGTAAGTGTGAAGCACATTGTAGGGTGCCTTGGGAGGTCTTCATTGACTTGAAAAGTGCTATATAAATGCAGACAATTTATCATCAATTTCAACATCTCCCTTATTGCACTTTTCTTCTTTAGATGATTCTGAATTGCGATTATGAAAGGCTCGTTTGGCTTGACTTGGCCTATTGCTGCCCCAACGATCTCTCGGCTCACATGGACTGTTTGAAAGCTGAAATTTGGTTGTAATGCAAGTTTTTCTTGAAAAGTTTGATGAAATGTCAAGTCGGTCAAGGGCAGAGGTAATAAAAAGCTGAGTCACAATAGCCCAATTTCGTTGTCACAATATGTTAGCCCATTTGTAGCAATGACAATAAAGGTATATTCTATTCTATTCTATTCTAATGCGATTAAAACAAAACTTAATTATTAAAAAAAAACGTTTCAGTTTAGTTTATTGCATTCCACATTCTTAACTGTACAGCTCCCCAAAAGTCATCATTTGTGTTTGTACAAGTTCTACAAAATCCGTCGAATGCAATCAAAAGAGAAGGCCATTGTGAAAATGAAGGTTGCCTAGTGGAAACACTCTATGTGAAATGTTTGCACACATCAGTTTCAGTCTCCACGAAACGGCCTCCGTGACGCCTCCAATGATCTCAGCTTCCCCGCGGTTGGGTCATCTGCTCTCAGAGCCTGTGCTGCTGGTCAGGTGATCCCACGCCACCAGCTCTTTTTCCAATCCGAGTTCTATTTACTCGTCCCTCTGATTCACCCCAAAGGCTGCACGGGGTCTCTGTTCCGTCTGCCAGTCCCGCTGAGTGGCCTCTGTAGTCGAGAGACGCCATCCATCATGGCCACTGCTGTGCGTGCATGCACTGGTGTTATTGTGTGTGCACATCCAATTTTTTTCACTTGGCGATGTTTGGTTGTTGAAACAAGACTGATTGATCTAGTTCTTGTGTCTGCGGTTAGCACGCTAACAAGATCACATCATTGTTTTGCTCGCATCATTTTAGACCACTCCAGCCAGACATATGAAATACACCTTGACCTCCCATCCATGACGTTTGAACTCCCTATGACCTTGTTTCCAAAGACAAACCATAGAAACCTGTCCTCGCTCCCAAGCTGTTATAAATGAACTTGTCTTTGACATATCATCCGTGACATATGAACTCCTGACCTGTCATTTATGACATCAACCTTTCTACGTGCAAACTCAAGCAACTCGCAGCCTTGGCGAATTAACTCCTCTTAGAGCGTTCAACCATGAGGTAAGAAGCCGTCAAAGACCTCTCATCCGTAGCATTAAAAGTCCTTAGTTTTGCATTCATGACGAGTGAACTTCTCTTGAATCGATGAACCATGACGTGTGAACTCCCCCCATCCTTTATGATGTACTGATTCAGCATGATATACATCACAGTGATTTAGGATTCTGTGCTCAATCTTTAATCATGGGGTGTTTGGGCACCGACTCAATCACTAAATTTAAAACTTTTGACTTATTAATTTGAAAAACAGATTTTTGGCCTATTCATAAAAAACGTGTCCTCCATTCTTTATTGACCTTTCATCCATGATGTATAAACGTCACAGAGATCTCGTAATTGTAACATCTTTAACTTTTCAAATAATATGTATAAACTCCTGGACTGCTAATGTATGTATGTAATGTATGTTTGTAATGTAATGTAATGTCTTGACTTGACTATAAAGATAAATAAAGTGAAGTTTAACTTACTTTTGGAAAATGGGCTTCAAGAGTTAGGCGACTTCCTCCTCCATGGTGAAAAGTGGACGAAAAAAAAGAGGCTATACAACCATTTCTTCCATCGCTTCTTCCTTGATGTATAAAGTCAACCTGGACTATCAACAATGACCTGTGTTGGGAATAAGCCATTATGAATAACGCTGTTACGCAACGGCACTGTTTTCTCAGTAATGGGGTAATCAATCTAATTATTTTATTACAGAAAAATAAGTTGAAGCAACATGCTTGTTTTCTCTGCATTCCAAAAGTGAGCTCCATTGCTTGAGTGTTGTGTGTTTATAAAATGTCCTCGCACACGGCTAGCCAAAAGCATGGACTTACACTATATATGGATAGCTATAACTGTAGCTTTCACTATACATACATATATATATATATCGTCCCGGAGAGAACAATTACACGTTAAGCTTTTTAAATGAGTAAGCCGGATTTGTGCGAATCATGCGTCTCTGTACTACAAGTTCAAAGTTATGAGCAGCAAAAAATGTATTCTGGAATTGAGGAAGTGCGAGTGTGCACAAGCAATGAAATTACTCAAATGCATATACGTGCATGATCTTAATCAGATTTTTGTGCATGTTTATATGGCTTTACAGAACCGGACTACTGGCAATATTTTGATTCCAATCTGATTGTTGACTGCATGTATGCATACCCACTGTCATACGAATTTGCTTCCTCCTACACAATATAGAATCCTTGACTCTCATCCAGAATGTATTTTCTCATCTTGGACAACTTATCGATGTTGTATGACCTTCTCTATGAACTCTGCTCCACCATGACTCGTTAACAATTCATTCAAGATGACTGAACTCCTCCTGTGGTCTGCTACAACTTTATAAAGTTATCTCAACCCTTCAGTCATGACCTATGAACTTCTACATGACCACTCATGCATGTCGTATGAACTTCTCCCAAGACCTCTAAGCCGTGCCATATTAAGCGCATCGCATCTTAGCTATGATGTATGCAATCCTCCTTAACTTCACCCACATGACGGATTAAATCCTCCTGGGTTGTTCAGCTCTGACGTATAAAATTCAAATTGACCTCTTAAACATGATGGATGAACTACTTGCCAACTTCTTCTCCATGACGTATGGACTCTTATAAGTGTTCTCCTGTTCTCTTGCTCTTTTCTACATGTGTGAGTCTCTCTTTAAAGTCTCTCAGTCACATCGTATGGACTCTTGTTAGACCTTTCTGTCATGTTGTATGACCTCACCCTAGGTCCCAACACGCAGTTGTCTTACCAACGCACATACAAAAAAAAAATACGAGTCAAGTTCAGTACACCCTCCTAACTGCTTACCCACGCAACTTACATGTGTCATAGTCAAGCACATACATTTTAGACATGTTCATGCTGTACATTGCATTCTGTCATGTCCACCCATCCCACCCACAGCATGTGTCCTCCCTCGCAGTGCTGTGTGATGGATGAGCAGCCCCATGGCCTCTCTGCTGCGGGGAGAGGCCGCTGAAGAGTGCATGAGGCAGCGCAAAGGCCATTCGTGCTGCCCCCGTCATTGCCATGTGATGGCTTTCCCACCATGCACGAGATCCATTGCACGAAAAAGAGAGGAAGGTAAAAAAATCCAAGGAAGGGATCTGTAAAATTCTAAAGTGTGCATCCGTAGGTTCACCCATTCCCCTCTCCATTCGTCCATTCAACCTACCTTCTTGACTCCATCCTCTTCATTCTTAAATTCTTGTCACACTTTAGTTTTCGTACTATTTTGTTTAACAATGTAGAACTCTGGAGATGAATGTTTTTTTTTTTTTTTTCGAAGGCACTGATTAGATTGCACCTATTAATCTATATCCATTAGTCCTCCACGAGTTCATTATCTCCATCGTTCAACTACATTAACATACCTTTCTTGTTCCATCCATCTGACCATACTCCATTCATACCTTACTCCATCTAGTGCTTCAACTTCTCAATCTATCTATTGGTCTAACCATCCCTTCTTCCCTCCCCCTTGTTTAGCAGCCCATTACTTCGACTGATGGAACTTCTTTGTATGAACTCCTACCTAATCCATCAACTCTGGGTTATTGACTCCTCCTTGGCACAAATATTGACTTACCAGACATTTCATCCATATCATAAGAAACTCAGAGCTCATTTATTTATTATATTGTATCAATGTCGGTACCTCTAATCCATTGTGGATGATCTACTCTATCTCTCATTCACAGTATTCACAGAAACTTCTCCCAAACACCCCACTTCTCAATCATGACTTAGAGATTCCTCAACAATAGGTACATTTACATGCAGGCAATAATGGAATTGGAAATGGAATATTGCCAGTGATGTAATTCCTTGATTTACGTGGGAGCAGTGTTCCAAAAAGGACCCATGATTGGGATAATCTGTGAAGTAGAAACAACACGTATTGGTGGGATGTGATTTCTGCCCAGTGCTCTGAATGTCTAAGTCACGTCAAGTCAAGTCATTTTTATTTGTATAGCCCTTAATCAGAAAGAGTCTCAAAGGGCTTCACAGGTTATTACACATACTATTTTTTCAGACTATTATTATTATTATTATTATTAAGTGAATAAATTCATAGAAGCATGGGTAAACGGTGGGAGTAATAGACAGCCAATCACAATGCAGAACACAATGCTTAATGAAAATACATTAAGTAATGAAACCGCCAAAAGTAAACCGTTATTTGGCAAGGGGTTACTGTAGTCCGGTTATGTAAAGAGATTTAAAGGCACACAATAATCCACTTAAAGTCTAAATGTGAGTTTTCTTATTGCGCTAGTTGGGCTAGTCCTTTCATTTTCTGATTACTCGTGCAAGTACACACATTTTCGTAGTCCGATTGGTTATGCACATGCGCAGCTTCCCTCATCCAGGATATTTTTATCTTTCAGAGCAATGTGGGACTCTTAGTACAGAAGTTGGATTCCCGGCTCCTCCGTTTTATATGTCGAAATATCCTTGGTCAAGACACTGAATCCTTAATGTCCTTGATAAGCAGGTAGTTGCCTTGCATGGCTGATGCTGCTATTGGTGTGTGAGTGTGTGTGAATGGCTAACCACATTGTAAAGCACATAGGTGGGTCTTCAGTGACTTGAAAAGCGCTACATTAATGAAGAGCATTTACATGTAGACGATAATCGCGAACTCCGTTTTTCTCAATGAAAAGCCTCACGTGTATTTCTTTGGGACATTTCAATTTTATATTCTGTCCTCATGGCAAAAATACCACAGATATAAACATATATTTATAGTGGATGCCACAGTTGTATCCATCCATCAATCTTGTAAATCTATGCTTTTGGCTAGCAACGTATGAGACGGAGCAATAAAGCTCACTTTTGGAGCATGAAGGAAACAAGCTTTGTACTTGTTGAATTTGGTGAATGACAAGAATGAAATAATACTTTCTTTATTGTTAGAAGTTATAAGCAGAAACAATGTCTACATATAATGTTGCTCTCACTTTGGTCAATACCAATCCGATTATGCTCAAACACGTGTTCCGGGGTCATTCATTTGTCTCTGGGAATGCAAAGGATTCATTTGGATTGCTCCAAAAATCCCATATTTCGTTTTCAATCGAATTATTGCCTGCATGTGAACGTATTCACTCTCTCAGTTATGACATCCTCATTGTGTTATCATGTATAATGAATGAACATGACCTTTATTTTATAGTATTCTATAATAAAATGTCTGTTTCTTCAAATTACAGAGCAAGACTCACTAACTATGGGAGTCTCCTGCATTCCTGGGAGGACAGCCACTATTGCGACGCAATTCCAGGTTCACATTCCAAAACCACAGCGGCGGTCGGTCTCATTAAAATGTAAAAATGTATTTGCAGACTGTTCTCAACCCAAAAGAAAAACACCTACATCAAATGAATAAATTGCTTGGTGTGTTGTGGGTCTGGACGTCTCGCGTTTGAGCCCACTTTGCGATTCAGACAGAGGAAACAGGAAAATAGTCAGAGTGGAGCGGCGCATTCTTGGGCACCAAATTTATTCGACCACACAGAGAGTTTGACGTAGACGATTTATGAGTGATCCGCTCGCAAAAGTCAAATAGTTTATTTAAATAACGGATTATAACAATCAAAATCAACTGAACATCTAAATAATGATAGTAGAAAAGGTAGGTTGGAAATTATAGGTGTGATGCATAGCCTCCGATACATGTTTGTGTGGTTTCTCTATCTTAGTGATTTTCATTTCCTTTTCCCAAAGTCATTATGAATAGTTAATTTTGAAATGAAATGTGAGTTGACAAAAATGTGGAATGCAGCCATTCATCATTGTTTGTGTGTGTGTGTTTGTGTGCAGAGAAGCTGGTGGGAGAGGAGGAAGTTGTACCAATAAGATGCCGCATGGAGTGACTAACAATGGTCAGCTTGTATCCTGTAGCTGTCAAAGCCCTAAAGACCCAACAAACATTTTGAGTCTTTGTTCCAGGTTTTGTCTCCATTTTTGGGCCCATTTGCCTTCACACAAAGACTTTACTTGTGAAATTCACATGTGTTCTACAATAGTTCCAACAGGACCTCATGGGTATATCTTGATGAAAGAAAATTGGTTATTTTAAGAGAAAAGTTCAGGCCTGAAGATTCCAGCTGGACCCGACCCAGGCCGATAACGAAGGAGGAGGATTCACCCGATATATTCCGTCCCCCTGCCAGCGAAAGAAAAGCCCGGCCTATACCCGAACAAAATAATATGTTAGACTCGCCCCAGGGCTTAAGATCTTATCTTAAGTTATAGTGTAATCAAAAAATGCAAAAACCTTTGACCAAGTCTGCAATGAAAATCGAAACCAACTATCAGTGGCGATTCTATACTAAATTACTCCCTGCGTGAGGCCACCCTCTAAGCACCCACCCAATTATTACTTCTGTATGTTTTTTCCTTGTTGGAAACACTATTAAAAAAAATGTTTCCAAAGGACATTGTGTGTTCATTAGTGCTTCCTAGTGATAAAAGCACTTAATTCGTTAAAAAAAAAAAAACCTTATCGATTTGTAAAATAAGCAGAATTTCATGTAGTATCATTGTGTATTTTTTAAAATACACATAGGTCAAAAATATTTACATTTTACATAAGATGAGCCTCATCTACAGGGTGCTGACATAATTGTCCACCATCTTACTGCTTCGGGTACCTCCAAAAACCATCAACCTTGTGAAAGACTGGGCAAAAAAATAAAAAGAAAAATTGTGTAGTTTGGTTGATTTGAGTATCAGCACTTTGTATTTTCCCTTGTGCTATTTAGCACTTATTTTCAGTTGCGCTACACAATATACCAAATGTTACAAATTGTTCCTTTAAAGTTTTGTTTTTGTCTAACGCTTAGCTTTCCGTTTCATGTAAAAATAAAAAAAACAATCATAGAGGGATCTTTAAACTTGCAAAACAGGGCCACAGAATCACTAAGCTAACAACATGGCTGGGCTAGCTTCACACCTTGAGCTTCGCTGTTGGCAAATTAAATGTTTAGCAAGAACAAGAACCTGTTTATGGAACATAATCTCATTTTGTTCTGTTGGCAAGCAACCCCCCACAGTGAGATCCTGAGTTAAGCTAGCAACATTGTTGTGTCAGCTTCTCTAGAAAATAATGTCAATTATCAATTGAATGAATGAATTAGGTAAAGTTCATGAAGGTGAGTTAAATGAAAACAATTTGTTTTCCTCTCCATCAAATAAAGAACCTACTAATGCAGATGGAGAACATTTGACTTTTAAAGAGGGGGCATTGAAAGTTCCTGTCACGTGATCTACATCCAGGCAACATCACTAATGGAGGGTGTAAGTTTACCTCATTATAATTGACATACGAAATATGGCGATCAAAGTTCGAGTTTGAATGTTGTCAAATGTTCTGGGCTAAGTTACGACAACGAAAGTTCACTGATGTAAAACAAGACTCATATATGTTAGAAAAAAGTGTGTGGTTTAAGGGTTGAAGTTCAAATATAGCTCCCTCTGGGACTTGTTTCAGTTGGTGAATGGCACAACATCGTTGGCCAGGATTTTCTAGCGGAGGCAGAGTTCTCCTACACTTTTTCATGAGAAAATTCAAGCAGTTTTTAAAAACTTTCAAAGCCAATTTTCCTATTTCTGCAGTGCCATTAAAGGAAAAATATCCGGCACGGGTCATGTATTTTGCAGAGTCACAAATATAACCCCGATTTACGAATGCTATTTTTAATCTTGGGTGTGCATTCATTAAGACATATGCTTTTTAGATCTTGAGTAAATTGTGAATAAATTTGTTTTTAAGACAAATCGCTCCCCTAACAGTAATATATAGCCTACATTTTCAGTTGCAGGAAGTTCTTCTCATTACAATTTACCACAGGGTGAATTTTAGCATTACAGTAATTGTATAATTTTAATCCTGTGCAGTCCTTTGAGACATTTTTGTGATTAAGGGCTATATAAATAAATGTGACTTGACTTGACCACAGGGAAACACTACCGGAATATATTCCATAGCCCCTAATAAAAGTCTGGACATGATACAGAATCCTTGCACTAATACATATTTCACAGTGCTCGGTTAAGATGTAGCATGCACCTGTCCTGTTGGGTACGACCCATAGGGGGTGATGATGCTTCATAGGAGAATGAGATACAAACTAATGCCAGGTCCAGATAATCAGGAAGGTAGAAGAAATACGATGTTTTTGTGAGATCATTCATATTTCCAACTAGATGCGGCTTGTATGTGACCTCCTGTGTGAACGCCATAATTGTCCCGCATGCGCAGAAGAGGACACGAGACATCACACACAATGTGCTCTGTGTTTGCAGAAGTACTCATGGATGTTAACGGAGGAGCATATCCAGCAACTTAAAAGTTTTTCTGCAACCTGAGGCAGCAATTGTACAAGATAAGGAAGAAAGAAATTCATCTTGACTGTTCACAAAGCAGACACATTCCAAAAGATCGGATATGTATCGGACTTCGGACCACATATTAAAGTGCCCTGGGTCTGGTGTGAAAAAACACAAATACATGCCGTTTAATGGACTTTAACAGAATGTGTACAGGTTTTTTTTAGCCCCATTTCTGGTTTTACTCATACTATGTGGATATTAGTGTACCTCCAGAGCAGTTACAGTTGATCTAATGGGGGTTTGGTTGCAATTGTTGACCTTGATATGGATTGATCCAGTTCCCATTAACTTCAATGTGAAAAGCTTTTCCATTTACAACCATTTCACGATACAACATCACTACTGGAACCAATCATATTCGTTAGTGGAGGTACCACTGTTCTAGGAAAAACGTCGAGTCACAAAATACAAATCTTTCACATTTGAACATCCAACAAAATAGTGTAAACTCGTTTTAAAAGCAGACCCCGTCTGTTGGACCCATTTTATATGGCCGGCTGTTTACATTCAGGGATGCGCGTGATGTAATGTGAAAATCTATCGATTGGTCAGTTCATACCTGTCAAACTCCACGGCTCCATGCCCGTACAAAATACAAAATAATCGTACACCATATTTTTTTTTCTTGGAATGATGCATGATGGGAAATCGCCAGGTGGCAGACGCATGCGCACATTAGCATCAAACCGCTCGCTTCGTTTGCAACGAGAAAATCGATACTGAGATAGAGGCTTCCGCAGCGAACTCCTTTGACTTGATTGATTTGCCGTTTCGTGATAGTCGGTGTATACCGGATGGTACCCACCATTGACAAATTTGTGGTTTTCCGTACAGATTTCTTTGTACGTCGTACTCGTCTTAAAATGCACAAAAAATGTACATTGTACAGCAAAACCGTACAGGTTGACAGGGGTGGTCAGTTAAATACTCGTTGACCGTACAGGCACCCCAACACAATCCAACTTGATTCTTCTCAAGAAACCTCTACTCTGACAGGCAGAACCCATCAGAACCCAGCAGAAGAGCCATTAACAAATACCGCTGATTGCCCCAAAGCAGGAAAACCACTTTTTCGAAAGTCTGCAGAAAATTAGTGCACATTCACACACACCTGGAACCTCGCCCATGACTTCCTCTGGCAGTCTCTCTTTAACCCCACACGGCCAACGACTGCAACTCAAGTAGCCGCAGAGCACCTCGTATACAACGCCCTATTTTACTTTCTGCTAGCTACACTACTCATTACATCATTCCACAACGGCATAGGATACAATGTCTCGGCAATGAGCTTTTTCGAGAGAAGCCTTCTTCAATAGGCGGGTACGTTGCTTTGCTTTTCGACGCCTCGTTGACAGACGGACCCCAAGCGGAACGTCTTTTAACCGTACACCCCCTCCGCCCCCCACCCCCCAAATTGGGGCCGTCGCTATTTTCTTACATTTACGAGGGCTTGCTGTCACAGAGTTCAACGCCGGGACCACCCAGGGCAAAAAATAGATGTCATCAATTGGAGGGGGGCTACTACTCCTGCAGGAGGTGCGTTATTGCAGCAGAGGGCGCTTGAATCTCTGGGAAAACACCAATGTCTGGGCGAAAGGCGCTCCCCTGCCAGTTTTCTGTCAAAAACAACATATCTCATGACTTTAATTTCTGTCGAGAGGAAACCCAAGCAAGATGGTAAGAAAACCTCCTGTTGAGCACAGCGTATAGAAAGTGTAACAGTAGAATCAGCAGGAAGAAGACGTTCTGAGTCCATTTCTGACAGAAGAAGAGGTCCAGTGTGTTTACTAGCATATATGAAATTTCACTTCTCACTGCTTTTTTCAACAAACGAGACAACTTGTTGCTGGACTGAAGCAATACTTGGACGGCTAAACCAGGTCACAAATTCAAACGGGATGCACACAACGCTGATTCTTTCGTATTCAAATCAAGACTTTTTAGATTGGGATTAAAAAACATGTTATCATCCAAATACAGATCCCCAAAAAGAGCAAAAAAGAAGCTGAGGAATTGACCTAAATTGACCTAAGGTGTGTTCATTAACCACTCACACAGTTGGACATCTAACGAGAAACCCCGAAAAGAAACAACTAGCGAATTAGCAAATTTAAGGAACATATTTGATAATTTCAACAAGCCAGAAAAGCTGCACATCAACTGCATGGACTGAAACTAAGCAAAACATATTGGAGAAGCATTAAGTGCTTTAAACCTGTAAATCAGTGACATGCAAACAGGGGAGGCAGTCATGGTGGAAATAGATAATTAAAAATGTATTCAATTATGATATTTGTTCAGTGTTACAGTTCTTTCTCATTTAACTTCACAATTTGGAAATTGACTTTTTTGAAATGGCTTAGCTTTCAACATAATATTGTGAATACTATTAATACAATTCATATGTAATGTATTAATGTTCCAAGATAGCATTACTCTGCTGAGCATCTGCAGATGCAGAGTGAGGCATGTAATTCTTTTGCCTTATGGTAGAGGGCAAGATTTCAAATGATGGGTTTGGATCTGGCACACAACTCAGCCCAAAATAGGGATAGTATTAGCAAGCTAACAGCAAGTAGTGCCATAATGGACGATTACTTTTGATGCCTCTACTCAAATAGAGCAGTGAATTTACTTAATTTAGTTAAGACAATAAATCATTTTTTATGCTATTGTTCCTACGTTGCTTTCTTGCTCAGCCAATCAAATGATGAACAAGAAGTAGGTTGATTTATTTGTAAATCTGACTGTGCCTCACCAGACACGATCCTCACCGCAAGTCACCTAAATCAAAATACCATATAGCATTCGCTAAAGTAATTGCGCAATAAGTCCTTATTACCAAATTGACTTGTGATTGGTGGAGGGTATTAAATGAATATATTTGGTTTCCGATGACATTACGGTGTCTTGCTTTACTACTTAAAAAATAGCGAGGACGAGGAGCTCCTTTCTCCCTCATGCCATGAGTCTCTTTAACTCCACCGGGGGGAGTAAAAGCCTACAATGAATCCTAACCTGACATTTGCATAATATGCTTTATTTTTATTACAGTGTCTATTTTTTAGAACATTATTTAAATGTTTTTTATTCTACATTTTATATTTGGTATTTTTGTATTCTACATCTCTTATTTTATTGTATTTTTTAACTTGAGGGTACTGCTGGAAATGAATTTCCCAGTGGCAGTATTGTAGCCTACGAGGCGCATTTATTGCTAGTTGAAAACTATCTATCTATGTATCTATCTATGTATCTATCTATGTATCTATCTATGTATCTCTCTACCTACCTACCTACCTACCTACCTACCTACCTACCTACCTACCTACCTACCTACCTACCTACCTACCTACCTACCTACCTACCTACCTACCTACCTACCTACCTACCTACCTACCTATCTATCTATCTATCTATCTTGAACTCTGAGCAAACTTTGCTAGGTTTTCGAGAGGGCAACAGTTTATTAACGACGAGGGCTTGGATACATTACCAGATGAGTGACTTGTCGACCGTTGGGCCAACTGAGACCTCGGTGGTCTGGATAGTGTCTTTGAGGTGGCAGTAAACAGGACACTAAGGAATAAAAGGATAGAGGAAGGATAAACGGGTGAATTTGCAAAGTCAGCAGCAGCCTGTAAGGGCTGCCCTTGGCTAGAGAAAAGCCAATAAAGCTCCAACACACTTAGTTTTTGGGCAAGTAGGTGGAGGAAGTCAAACAAGTCATGATTATTATTATTATTGTTTAAATCCCTACCAGAAGTTGCTTGAAGAATCTCTTTTCAGTTCAACTCAAACATTTGGGACTGTCCTTCATGACAAAATCCATATCATGTGTACATTCATTGTTGAGCTGATGTTGTTCTTTTACATATTCTAAAATGTTCCCATTTTATGTAAATACTTTATGCTATTATTTCAGCAACTGGTTTGTGCATTTTGTTCTGCACAATACCCTCCGAACAAAAAAGTACTACGCAACTCCAGTGGATACCTAAATAAACATTTAACGTGAAAATATATTTTGGCAAACATATTTCCGAGATAACTTTCCCAGGAGAAAATCTAAAAACAAAAAATACAAAATAACTGACAGGTTTGTTTCATTTTAAATATTGGAAACCTGCTAGGATATTGCATAGAATTTTAGTTCTTTATTTTTAACTATTATTGCGCACTGTTGTTTGTTGTTTTGACTATTATGTACTTTTATATCATTGTCAGTATCGGCCAATCATGTTGTTTTTTGATTACCACACCTTAGTGCTGATCTGGCTGCTTTGCTAACCTAAGAGATTTAATATTAAGAACAGTTTAGAATTATTATCTGAGTTTCGGACTCTCCCATGATTATCTTGTAAGTTTTAATATCCATTGATGTCCTCTCTCCTTATATTGAGTGTCTAATAGACTTTAAAGTTAACAATAACTATTCTGTACATTAGAAAATTTTAGGAAGTACTACTCAGAAAACCCTTTTTAGTTATAAGCTATATAAAACAGTTTGTTTTTTTAAAATGTATTTTTCACAATGTATTCGTATATAACGCACACCTGGTATAAAGCGCACCCCCAATTTTGATTATAATTTTGTTTCATTTTCCAAACTTTGCTGTTGAATTCAATGTAAATTGATACAGGATCGCGGCGGAATCTTGATCAATGGAACACCAGCGATATACATATCATATGAAAAGGCATCAGATTCATTCTCATCATCTCGCTATTTTTACTCATGGTACCAGACACGAATGACACGTGTAAAAATAGTGTGATAATAAGATAAAGTACATTCAAGTGAATTAATTAGGTTAAGTTCATGAAGGTGAGTTAAATAAAAACAATTTGTTGTCCTCACTATCAAATAATGAACCTACTAATACACATTTGATCGGTATTACTGTTAGTTCAGTGGTGAGGACTCAACGTTTTTATGGCCGCGATCCAGGTTTGATCCCTCTTGTAACCAATGTGTTGCGATTGTGCTTGGGGATATTTACTTTGTTTTGTGAAAATAATATGCTGTCCCCTTGACTTAATTAGTGGTAGATGCTATTTTTATTTTTTTTTTGTGCTCTGCCCGAATAAACTTATTCATTCATTTATTTATTCATTCATTTATTCATTCATCCAAGGTAAATCCTCATGGCTAACGCACACCCAAACTTTTTGTTTGGATGTGCTTTATACCCGCTATACGCCTGAGTTCCTTTATGTGTGTAAAAAATAAAAAAAACAAGTGTGTTATACATGAAAAAATACAGTACTTTTAAATAAGGAGGTAAATTGGCCCGAAATATTACTAGTTTTCCTTTCCCTTTTCTGTTTAGTTTTGTAGTTGATTGAAATACTGTACATACTGTATGCACCACACCATATATCTGACTACAACTCACATAACCTCAATATAATCAATTCTACTGTTAGAAATTTCAAGAGACCAGTTTTGGCTCCAGTACACCCTTGAGTATGATGAAAACCGTAAAAAAAATCTATGGATTAAAAAAAAAAGTAGTGGTATCTTGTGCACACCGCCTGTTTCCAATAAGCTGCGGGCGGTGGCGGCGGGTGATGACAGGCTGAGAAGTGATTTACCTGAGTGGGCTTTTTTATTGCACATCTTTGTTGCTACTCGAGGTAGCCACCGCTAACTACCATAGATGGCCTCCGACTGCGCTGGGTCTCTCGCCATCAAGACGGATGAGGTGAGAGTTGCACCGGGGGCCGCCATGGGAAGTGATTTACTTCAATTGTGGAAAAAGATGAAAGCTAGCCGTGATGTAGTGCAGAGGTTAAAACTGTAAAATGGGAAATATATGACATGGCATGTGGCATGATACAGAAAGTCCCTCCATCTATTTTCTTGTCCTCGTCAGGCTGAGCTGCAGCCTATCCCAGCTGCTTTAGGCGAAAAAAGGCGGGGCACTGCTAGCTAGGAGAAATTACAAACAACCATTCACACTCACCTAATTGAGAGCGCTGCTTTTGATCACGCCTCAAAAATACTTTCCAAGGACCACTATCATGACTACTAAAAATAGTTTTATTCCTGAAAAGATTTTTACTGCATTTTCTGGACCGTAAGGCGCACCTAAAAACCCCAAATTGGACAGGAATCTGAAAGTGCGGCTTATTACCTGGTGCGCCTTATATATTGCAACATACTGATAGATGTAACTGGTGATGTATATAGTATTCATTTGTGTGAATTACTACACAATTTCTTATGGTATACTGTACAATCGCATTTGCGCAAAACAACGCTGGCCCAGGGCAGCACGGCGACGCAGTGGTTAGCGCTTGTGCGGCACAGTTCATGTCATGGGAACCTGTCGTGGGTTCAAATCCAACTCCAGACTTCCTGTGCGGAGTTTGTATGTTCTCCCCGTGCTTGCGTGGGTTTCCTCCGGGCACTCCGGTTTCCTCCCACGTTCCAAAAACATGCATTTCAGGTGAATTGGCCGGTCCAAATTGTCCATAGGTGTGAATGAGTGGATGAGTTGTCTGTCCCTGTGTGCCCTGCGATTGGCTGGCAACCAGTTCAGGGTGTCCCCTGCCCACTGCCCGGATATGGTTGGGATGGGCTCCAGCCCCCACGCGACCCTAATGAGGATAAGCGGTATGGCTAATGAGATGAGAATGAGATGAGAACGCTGGCCCAAATTGCGAAACATTGGATGCAACGAGTATTGAAACCGGGTTGCGGCAGTGGGAGCGCTGACATTTAACCATTAGACCTCCAGTGACATGGATGAGATACGAAAAGCATTCAATTTTTCTCCTTATTATCACAATATAGTCACGAGAACGGAGAAAATGAAAAGACGTCCTGAAAGATATGAATAAACACAAAGTTTTAGTTATCATCCGACACATGAAAGTGTTGTTTCTATTGCTGTGCTTTTTTTCATTTTTTCATTCTGTTTTTAATACTGGACAAATGTAAAAAAGATCTAATAGGATGCCGTTTACTAATTTTAACTATTATTGCAGATTGTTGTTGTGTACTATTGCATCATTGTCGCTATCAGCCAATCATGTTGCTGTTCTTAGAACTGATATGTTATTATCTAACATTTGTCAAAAACAGTGCGATAATGAAATAAAATCGAGTGCTTTTTCATAAATCATTTGTATCATTCGTAGTCTAGTGATTCGATTTTGGTGCTATCACCGCCGCTTCCCGAGTTCTATTCCCGTTGCATAATAAGTTTTGCAATTTTCGTCAGTGATATTTTTCGACTGATCTATCATTGCACTAATATATAAACGTACAACGGTTACACACGGATAAAAACAGTTGTTCTTACCGATGTCAGGACCAGAACGGAAACAGGACCCAATTGTGTTACGTTTCTCACAAGTTTTATTAAAGGAAAGAGCAAGGGCTGCTCCGACAATCCGGCGTTCGCTAGGCGGGGGAAGCAAGTCGCTCTCGTACTCGAATTGTGATCCGAATACGGAAGTGGATTTTCCGTAACGAGCGATGCAATGTCAAGGACGGAAAAAAGGCCAATAGGAGAGAAAAACTTGGTCAGGGTCAGAAACAGGTAGTAAGCCGGGACGGGAGAGCAGACGTGGTCAGGATCAAAAACGGGTCATACGCCGGGATGGGAGAGCAGACGTGGTCAGGATCAAAACGGGTCGTAGCCGGAGACAGACGGCAGCAAAAACGGGACCGGGGGGAGTTAGGATCGAAAAAGGCTTGCCTAGTATACACTGAGGTTTGCAGACGGACTGACAACAGGGGGCAGACAGGACTGGATATAAATACTTATCGGGAGCCAATCAGAACCCGCGGCAGTTGGCGCCAAAGGAACGAGAACAGCTGAGTCACATCAGTAATCATGACAACCGAAGTTTTATTAACATGCGCCTTATATTCCAGTGTGCCTTATCCATGAAAAGATATATGACAAAAGACCATTTTTTGGGGGGTGCACCTTACAATGCAGTGCACCTTATATTGCTGAAAATATGGTAAAATTGCTCGTATAACACAATATTTTAACTCGCACACCCCAAAAAAATTCAGCTTCTAATGACCCACAAAAAACAAAGGCCCCTCCCCATGATATCTAGATGATAAGAGACTCAAAACCCTTCTCCCACATGTAGAAGAAGACATTTTGCATTTCCAATAACAGACAAGGAATTAGGATGGACTTTTATGTGATTCATTTTATGCGCGAGGTTAAAAAGGGGCAGAGCGTGTGCAGATAAAGAAAATTTGATCGTATTTCAACGAGACATATGCTTTCCCTTTCCTGGATCACCGAAGCATGTAATAAAAGACACACTGAACAAGAACACACACATCTTTCTTCCATTTGTAACCTCAAGCAAAACTGGCTGGATTATAACCACGTTTAAAATAAAATAGAATAAAACAATTTATGATGAATGATTAGATGAGGTTTAAAAAGGGACATAATATGGAACATTGACATTCTGATGGTTGTTTATGTTTAGAATAAAATAAATAACGTTCGTTCTTTAACAATCGTATTGAATTTAACTACTCACGGCTTATTCGCTGAGGCAAGGTGAGAATTCAGAGCCACTTTCGGGTACAATATTTTACATACTCTACACCCAAAAATCTCAAATGGGCCTGAAATTTGAAAGTGCGCCTTATGACCCTACAGTAGATAATAATGGAAATATGTATGAAATACTACACAAAGTTTTACGGTATACTACCGTATTCGTGCAGTGATTGGCCGATTGAAAAACATTGCTGACCATAATCACAAAGCATTGTATGCAACGTGAATCAAACACGGGTCTCGGTGGGGAGGCCGCTGACACTTAATCACTGGCCCACCAGCAATACAGCTAACATATGAAAAGGGGTTTCGATTATATTTTATTCTCACACTATTTTCGGTGCCAGAGACGAAAGTCGCAGAATAGAGAAAACAAAATTTCTCAAACACAAAGTCCGATTTCTTATTAGATACGCCAAAGAATTGTTTCCCTCGTCGTGCTTTTCTTTGCATTGATCTATACACTTCAGGACGACTTTCTGTTTTCTCCATTCTCTAACTTTGATTTCTGGCACTGAGAGTAAAAATAGTGTGATAATGAAATAACATCTAATGCCTTTTCATACATCATCTGCATAACTATTGGTCCAGTGATTACGTTAGGCGTTCTATCCGCCGTGACCCGGGTTTGATTCCCGTTACATACAAAAACAAAGAAAATAAAAGATGGAAAAAGTAGCAAAAACACACACAATTTTTTTGGGACCATGGCCAACCCAAATGCAAAACAAGTTAAGCACCTCGGCACCCAAGTTGGTCATGCTTTTGTCCCTCCAGATGAAACGGGACACAAGAAAGTGGCCATGTCACACGGGTCAGGGTGACACAACACACTCTTCTGTTCAACAGCAGGGCCTGACAGCTTTCACTGGTTTACCCCTGCCGCATCATACGGGTGCCCTGCCTATTCCTTAGAACGTGTCCAAACATCCCACTATGCTTTTACAAAACCTCTCCACTCGTTCACTCAATCACGGCCTTCCCCTTGGTCTCCTTCCATTTACTTCTGCTCTGTTGAACCTCTTCGCCATTCGCTCCTCCTCCATCCTCTCCATGTGTACAAACCACCCGAGCACTCTCTTATTCACACGCTTGCTCAGTTCCACTACTAGTCCAGTTCTGTCTCTCACAATTTCATTTCTCAATCTATCGAATCTTGCCACTCCTAACATACTACCAAACACTTCATCTCAGAAACATTTAATTTCCTTCTCAAATCTGCGTTCAGGCTCCAAGTCTCTGCACCATACAACACAGTCGGCACAATTACACTCTTATATAGTCCCTTCTTAACATCCATACTCATACTTTTGTTGCTCATCACTCTCCTCAGAGCACCCAAAACCTTGCTTCCTTGATTCACTCTGTGCAATACCTCACACTCCATTCCACCAACTGCATCCACATCACAACCCAAGTACCCAAAGCTTTCATCTTCTTCCAGCTCCTGTCCATGCAACCTTCAGAATAATATCACTCAAGTATAAGTAAAAATGAGACATCCAAATACTTACTTGAGTAAAAGTAAACGCATGCTGTGCAGATACTCCACAAAAAAAATAAAAAAAATAAAAATAAATAAATAGATAAGTAAATAAATAAAAGTAAAAAAACCACCTAATGATTAAAATTAAATGCCCGAATCTGCCACAAAATTCTGGGTTCAGGTCCGGGCCCAATATCTTACCTCTAATTGCAATAATTAATTGTCATGATTCCTGATTTGGATCACCTGTGCCCGCTCGTTTGGCGCCAGCCGCTGCGGGCTACCTGATTGGTTCCCAGTCCTTTCACTCTCCTGTTGTCAGTCCATCAGCAAACTTCTGTTTCTACAAGGCCAGCACTTTGATTCTGATTCCCGTCGGTCCCACTTTTTGCGCCCGTTTTCCACCCGTCCGTTCCTGATTTCCCCATTTGTCTCCGGCTACGACCTGTTTTTTGACCTCGACCACGTTTTGCTCTCCCGTCCCGGCTTACAACTCCTTTTTGAACCCGACCATGTTTTGCTCTTTTGTCCCGGCTATCGACCTGTTTTTTCCGTCTTCGACACCACGATCTCTCACTCCGGAAGATCAACTTCCGCATTCAGAACACGCTCCGATCTCGTGAGAGGCTTGCTTCCCGCGTCCAGCGAGCACCGGATCGCTGGTGCTGCCTTTCCTCTCTATCTCAATAAATTTTTGAGAAACATTACGCAATTGGCTCTACCCTTTGTGCTGGTCCTGACAATTGATAAGAGGAGTAATTGGCTCAGGTTGACATGTCAACGCCTACATTGACCAGCTAGCAGAGATGGGAAGCTGTGTCGTGGCCGTCCTAGACTTTCTAGACTAGTTTACAGGCTGGGGGCTTTGTTGCTGCCGTGCACTTTATGGACACATTTTCAACATGTTATCTAGTGTTTACTATGTTTGTGTACTGTAATGCTAAATCTATTTCATCCTGGAAGAGGGATTACCACTTGTGAGGCCCCTCCTCAAGGTTTCTTTTTTACTCACGCTGAGGTTTTGAGTTTTTCCTTGCCCGCATGTTGGTTTAAGATCAGCTAATTGTGTAATTGTAATTCTCTGCAGTCCTTTGAGACATTTTTGTGATTAAGGGCTGTATAAATAAATTTGACTTGACTTGACAGGTATGGGTTACTATATTTAAAAAACAAACATTGTTTATATTATCTCTGAGGTATCTAGATTGAAAAATCTTATTTTACTGTAATTATCCCATTTCACCATATTTTTAGATTATTTTTCCCTTATTTCACAATACCTTTTATCAATCCTTGTAGTTCAACACCAAAAAGAGTCCATGTTTTACGATTCTTTTATTTTTTCTTCAGGGTGAAATGCTACGAGTGGAACAAGATTTTAATTTAATCAATTTCTTTTGTCTGTTTACTTCATACAGTTGTTTTATTATTTGAGTCTTTTTTATGAGTTTTCCTGGAAGTTTAATTCAGATGAAGATGTCCATTTTTAGAAAATTATTCTTGTGCTCTTTTGTATGTACTGGTATGTCTTCGCAATCTTTCATTTGGTGGGCAAAAGCACAAGCCATGAAATGGCTTCAAATTAGTGGTGTTTTCTCTGCACTGATCATATCCGAATTCCCAGGAGAGCCCATGCAAAGGCTCGCTGCTCTTTCAATAAAGTCAAGGCTCTGCAGCATGCTCGACTTGAAGTGTGACAATCTGACTGGATCCTCACAAGTGTGCATTGAATAGAATAGAATAGTATATACCTTTACTCATTGTTACAAAATGGGTTGAACATATTGTGACAACGAAATTGGACATGGCACTCCAGTTTCACATTTTACAGTGAGGATAAAAGAAAACAAAGAAGATAAAGGAACAAAGAAGATAAAGGTTATAATATACACAATATATACACAAGAAAGTGTGGGCGGGTAGGATGTTACATACAGTTTTGGGATCGTATTAGTGCAATATGCGGTAGTGCAAAATAGGCAACATTGTGCAAAGTGAGCATAGGCATGAATACAATTTTACATCTGTATGAGAGTGAAACAGATGCACATTTAATAATACATAACTCTCAGATATGCCATATATGATAAAAATCATAGAACCAAAACAAAACAGGGTGCAATATTAGAAATAGGATCTTGTGAATGTGAAATATGGAAGGGGCCTTCCTATGTCTGAGCGCACATTGAATATTTGGCCTGTGGGTGGCGCCAACATAACACCCCACAATAGGGATGCATTTGGGAGCCGAGGCACATGAGTGATTACACTTTGTTAAACTGAATCGCCTGTAAACGTTTTTACTCAGTTTTATAATAAATAGGCATGAACAGTACGTACACATGGACGCTGGCTAACTCTACAGGTCCCTTAAAACGAGGACTAACAGGCTCAGGGACAGTTATTCCCCAGAGCCATCAATGCACTAAACAAGTACGGAATACTGCGAAAAAATATCTCGCCTGTGGTAGTATTTTTTTCCCCTTATTTTTGCACAATGTTGCTACTAATGTCATTGCATCATTTTTTCCAATGCAACTTGGGCTGGTTTACAGATACTACCTTGTGAATATTGCCTATCTATCCTAATATTCTTTTTTTTTAATTATCTAATTTTATTTTTGTATTACATGTTTATTCTGGAGAGTTGCATCTTATCTCATTGTGAAAAATTTACACTACGTTGATATCAACGACAATAAGGACAATTATTATTCTAAAATCATAAAACAAGGGCCTGTATTGAATAATGTTAAAAATAAATTAAAATAAAACAATGATTTACATTGACATTATCTTTTTTAAATGCATGATTTGTGTAACCCTTTACTTTAAATTGTTCTTATTTTCCATATTTTAATTCAGTTTTACCAGTCCACATGCAAACAATGGTGAATACAGATTGAATTATGCAGAATTTTAATAGCCTGTCTTTTAAATTGTTAATATTTTTCTTTAAAAGATTCATGTGTCATATTCTTTACCATCCTACATATGACTAATAGTGAATACTAATTTTATTACGACACCTCAACATGTATTCAAACCTAAACTAAAAAAAAGGAGAATTTTATTACAGAAGACACTGAATGTCAGACTTTACCCAATCACTAGAGTTGGCCCCTTGTCGGTAATTTCATTACAAAGGTGTAAATAGACAGTAAATAGTGATAAAACATTATATTTGAAATATAAAGTTACCATGATTTGTGCTGTATTCACATGAATTTAAATGGGTCTCAAAATTTGTTGTGATGATGGTTTTCATAATGAGATTCACTAGCCTGAAGTTAAAACAGGAACTCTTGCAGAGCTGGGAAATTACTTCATGTATTTTTTCAAATTAAGTTGTCATTCAAAAGGCTGTTTTTCGCTGACGCAACTCCTTGACCACTGAAAGCCAGTCCACTGTTTTTATGCACTTCACGCTCAGGTTTGCATCCAGACCACACAGGATATCCAATCAAGAGACAAGCAGCTCAACATGCTAACAGCGGCATAGCAAACAAGAAGCCAGGGGCCGACTAGATCGAAACCGGACAGGACTGACGGGATCGATACCAGATACAGGATACACGAGCAGATACCGGACAGGACAGAGGGGATCGATACCTGATACAGGATGCACGCGCAAGATACAGGACAGGACAGACAGGATCGATACCGGATAGGGTGGGACTGACGGGATTGATACCGGATACAGGGTGCACAAGCAAGATACCTGACAGGACAGGACATACGGGATCGCTACCGGACACAGGATGCACAAGCAAGATACCGGACAGGCTGGGACAGACAGGATCGATACCGGACAGGACAGGACAGACGGGATTGATACCGAATACAGAATACACGAGTAAGATACCGGACAGGACGGGAAAGATGGGATCGATACCGGATGCTGGATTTCCTGAGCAAAATACCGGACAGGACAGACGGGATCCATACCGGATAGGGTGGGACTGACGGGATTGATACCGGATACAGGGTGCACAAGCAAGATACCTGACAGGACAGACGGGATCGATACAGAAAACAGAATACACGAGCGACGTACCGGACAGGACGGGAAAGACGGGATTGATACCAGATACTGGATACAAGCAAGATACAGGACAGGACAGACGGGATTGATACCGGATACTGACTACAGGAGCAAGATACCGGACAGGACGGGACAGACAGGATCGATACCAGATACTGGGTACACGAGCAAGATACCGGACAGGACGGGACAGACGGGATCGATACTGGATACACAAGCAGGATACCGGACAGAATCAAATTGCATGTCTTGCAAGTGCAGAGGTTCGTTGACGGACTGACAAGGGATGAATGGGAGCACTGAGTTTAAATACGAGGGGAGCCAATCAGGCAACGAGCAGCAGCTGGCGCCAAACGAGCGGGCACAGGTGAGGGTAATGGGCAATTGTGACATCATGTTTACATAATATGCTGTATACATGATTTGGTGAAGCGCTTCTTGACTCATTTACATTGCTACAGTATGTTAATACAATGTTTTCACATTAGGATAGTTTTTGTGTGACTTCACGCGCATATCCATATATAAATAACCGGTCGACGCCGTTTGATAACAAATAACAAACAATAAAAAAATAAAAACAAAGAATGGAAATAATACAAGTATAATATAAAATACAATAGAATAAAATAAAAAATAAAATAAAAAGGATGACCAGCTTGCAATGGATGTAGAATTAATAAAGAATACACAGATGTTGTCAACATGAAATATAGGTAGCTTAGATTTAAATATTTCCTCTGAGGTTGCAGATAGAATCTCGGAGGGCAGAACATTCTACAGCACCGGGGCCTGAATGGAGAATGCTGACAAACCTGTGGATCTCTTCTTGGCTCTTGGAATCACTAATGGACCAGCATTTTCAGACCGAAGGCTCTGGACAGGAACTTAGTGGGGAATTAAATCAGAAATATATGAGGGAGTAAGTCCATGCATGATTTTGTATAATACTAACTGAACCTTAAAATCACACCTCAAACTGACAGGGAGCCAATGCAGGTTAGCTAAAATCTGGGTAATGTGATCAAACTTTCTTGTCTTGGTTAAAAGCATCACTGCAGCATTTTGTACCAGCTGCAGGCCATTGGTTTTGGACTTCAGGAGACTTCAGTAGTAAATTACAGTAATCGAGAAAGAAAGTAACTGTTAACAGTCAAACCATTTGTCTTGTACTATGATGACGACACAGACCCTTCTCTCAAACGTTTTCGAGGACAACCTGATTTGGCCCAACTTCAACCCGACGCTAGCTCCGTCTCCACCCAGGTAAATTGAGTTTTAGACCACTGAGGTAAATATACAAGTGTTCTAATGTATGTATGGGTAGGTACCCATCCGGCATGGCCGCCACTACTCAAGTTGCTCGGCTGCAGATCATGTCATTAAGAATTATCTATTGGTGTAATGTACACCAGAACCACCTAAAAGGTGAAGTGTTATTGTTATATTTAAAGCATTTTTGCACAGGAAACATGTACTTAGGCAATTATTTGTTTGACTAACAGGTGAGACTTGGCCATAAAGTTCTCACATATCCTCCTTCTGGTTCGATTTTGCGGCGCTAATGCGTCTCGGCGGCGAGCTGATAGCCACTGACATTCAGACTAAACAAGATGGGGGTGCCGACAGCGACCGTGGAATCCAAGCCTGACGACCCGTTCCACCAATGTTGTGGAAGGTTGTGAATTGTGTTTTATATCTCGCTATTTAAGGATTTCAAACAAGATAAGAATCGGGAAAACATATGCTATTTTTGGTTACAAATCGGCGTTAGCCTAGTGTAACTTAGCAACAGGCCAAAAAATGGGAACACGAGGGGCGCTATGCTAACATGTTTTCTTCCTACAGTACTTACTGGCGAGCTGTTTGTCAATAGACCTGTGAAAGATAATTAATTATGACATGTTAAAACCGAGCCAAGAGTCGAAAAGTGGCTAGCGGGCCAAATGCTGTCACGCAATTGCACCACTATAACATTATTATTATTATGTAACCAAAAGTTAAAATTGATTCTCGTAACCACCTGAAAAGAAGTCAAGCTGAGTAATGTTGAAATTTAGCGAAAAGTTCTATTTAGTTGCTCAATCGAAAGACAGAAGTGAAACTGGTGTACTAAACAAATATATCACAGCTAAAAACACTACATATTTTTCCATCATCCTGAAAGGGACAGTGTGTATTATTTAGCACTACTTGTAAAAACTTCAAATAATGTCATATAATGTTGTACAATTACTACTTAATTTCAGATTAGAACAGTCTTTACTACCGTTGATAACCTAGTAAACGTTACAACCAGATTACACAAAGTGGCACTCCAGGAGTACCATACAGGGTTCATACAATTTTTTCATGCACAAATTCAAGCACTATTGCTAAGACTTTTAAAAAACAATTTTCCTATTTCTCTATTACCAATAAGGGAAAAAAAATCTGGTGTGAATTATGTATTTGAGAGAGCCCCAAACATATCTTCGGTTTACATATGCGATTTTATAATCAAAAGTTTTTCACAGCGATTTTGTATCCAGGATAAGTATTGTTACATGTCACTGCCCATCACTCCCCATCCGGCTCATCTCTGAAGAGTGGAATGACGCTTCACGATGAAAAACAACGGCGACCAGATGATGAATGTGCTGGATCTGAGTCAGATCAAGAGGCCTCTCCTGCTAGTGGTAAACATACCAACCAGTACTATCTGTTGCATGTGGGGGAGCAAACACCTACCCAAAAACGAAATAGCCCGGAAAAGGGATGGGCACCACCAGGTTGTACTTGCCCCAGACACAACAATGGAAGTCGTGCCCCTACGACCATGGTGGTTGAGGGATCCGTGAACCGTGATAAAAATTATTTTTTAAAAAAATATTGTATTCTTAAGTTGAAAATTTTACATCTATTTTAGATTGCATGAGCCTCACTTAAAGGAAGCTAAAATGATTGTCCACCATCTTGCGGCTAAGGGGACCCCAAAACCTCAAAAAGGCTGGCCAAAAAAAAGAACAGTAAAATAAGAGTAAAACCACACCATACATCGGCGTTCAGTGGTAAAATGATACACTATGTCCTTTTAACAATTTCTATTCTAGAAATAACATCTTGAAATTTTCCAAGGTACAGCTTTAACACAAGTAAAAACTAACTTTGAAAGAACTACTTAAAATATAGACTTACTGCCGTCAAAAGTTAACACTTTAATGCTTTAACTCCATGTGATATAGCTCTTTTAAAGCACCTTCGAGTTAATGCTTTAACTTTATGAGCACATATTGCATTGTGGTTTAACCGTGTTTGAACAGAAGTGGGAAGAGTCGCCCAAAAGAATTACCCAAGTAAAAGTACTGTTACTTCAGAATTATATTACTCAAGTAGAGGTCAACGTAGTCGTCCAAATACTTATTTAAGTAAAAGTAAAAAAGTTAAAAAAGTTACTCAAGTACTGAGAAAATGTAGCAAAGTCGTATTTTTATAATTTTTTATAACAACCAATAAGATCATGAAATTATCCAAGTCCATCCATTCCCCAAAAAATAAATTCCATTAAAAAGTAGACTAAAATATTTAACGTACATTCAAATGCATGGTCGAGGTTGGCGGAGTTCTGCGTCTTAGCAGAGACAGACAGATGCGTACTTACGTGGAGGGGATTAATTAAGCAACAACTTCAATGTTGCCTTATGTGGCTGAGTAAAAGTACATTTTTTTCTTCACAAATTTACTCTAGTAAAAGTACAGGGATTTGAAAATACTCCTAGTAAGTACAACATTTCCCAAAACTTACTCAGGTAAATGTGACAGGGTAAATGTACTCTGTCACTACCCACCTCTGTGTTTGAGTTTTGATTTTTTTGAAAAAAGTTCCATTTCAGAATAACATATTTTTTTCTAACTGCAATTGAACTCTCATTAGCAACTGCAGTTTCTAATTAGTGGTCATACAATGGCAATTTAAAGACCGATGTGCAAAAACACTACTGGAAATTTTGTGCATTGTTCATACCTCGACACTCACTACCGCAGATCTGTTGTAAACCGAGAATGTCCTCTACAATGACGGAAAAACATTTGAACACCAAATATCACAACAGTGTTAAGCCGACATCTTCCTTTTCTCTCCGAAAGCAAAACAAAACGGAGCCATAATTCACGTTATTGCTAGAACGACTATTTTCTTAGGTAGTTGTAGAGTCCTGAGCAAACTGACAGGGGAACCAAAGTGGTTTTACAAGTTCATTTGTTTGTATGGACGTCCTTTAAAACATGTTGATACTGGCCTCTGCTTTAATCCTCATAACGAAGTAGTTTGACGATGCCGCGTTTAACTTAACCGACTCTTGAGGTTTTCATTCGCCTTAACCCGATCTATTTTTAATCGCTGGATAAAAAAGCAAGCTTTGTGCGGAGTAAACCTGACTGGTGGCTCATACTTTCTTTGGCAGGCGGCAGCAGTGTCGGGCACATTTCTTTTTACCCGGACGAATATAAAGTGAAACCTCATCCAGACGAGGTACAAATGAGCGTGGCCGGCGGAGTTAGCCAAGTGAGAAGGCTGACCTGGAGCCAAGCCGTCTTTCAGCGAGCCAACCTCTGTCAGGCCAGGCGGTCTCCGAGTGCACAGCTTACCGGAAACCAGCCTAGTTTGATTGAGTTCCTGTTATTGACTGCAACCCCCCGCTTTTTGAAAATACTTTCTGCCAGGCTAATTTTTTCCTCTGCCAGCTGTCAGAAGCCAGACTGTGCAGGATTCAAGGCCTCACTAACCCCACATCTTTAGACTGCTAACAGTCATTTATCAAGCTGTGGGCAAGCAAGATATATTTGATAAGCCATTGACCTTGTGCTAAAGGAGCACACCCATTAAGTGTTTCAAAAATCTCAACGATTGGTGGTTTTAAAGGTAAAAGACTCCAGACAGGTTAGTATACAGACGCTGCCCTACTTACGAATGAGATCACTTGTAAGTTAAATTTGTTTTTAAGTTGCTTCAGTGCTATATTTTGTATGTTTAAGGTTTATATAAGTATGTTTAAGGCTTGTATAAGTAACCTGTATTGTAACTTACTTTTGGAAGATAAGCTTCAAGCGGTCCTCCTCCATGTTGGAGAGTGGCTGAATAAAATCGATCCAACCATTTTCTCAACCACATCAAGCTTTCTTATTCCACTTTCATTTCAAAAGAAATGGCTCGCCTCTTTTTTTACTTTACGCAAAATTAATTTGCTGATGTATTTATTTTTTTGCATGGGTTGATGAGTACTGATATTAATTATATGTATTTGTCCTGATACAAGCCTTAAATGAAGACATTGGTGCTTGTGACGTTGGCCAATATGACAAAAGTAAAAAATATGAAAACTTAAAATCAGTTGTTCAATAAAGTTAATACTATCGATCTATCTACCTACCCTGGTCATATCCCTCAAAAGGGGTGACCGACAGCAAGACAAACACATACACAAATTTAATACTGAAATGATATAATTAAAATAACAGAATCTTAAATATATATTTTCTTTAAAATCATTCGTCCTTGTTGACAATGGTTGGTGGTATCTGTACTTCTTATTAGTCTGAAAAAAATGGCTTGGTAAATAATGAGTGTCGTATTTTCCACAGCAGAAGTCTTGAACAGGGTGCCCCCTTGAGGACAGCTGAGGTGCCGTGGACCTGTTCAGAAAATAGCTCCCCCAGTGCTGGGTCATAGTGATTTTCTAGCAAAAGGTTTTTTTTAGTGGTTGTCTGAGTCTAATTAACCGCATTTCCAATAAATAACTTGGTAATAATATAGTAATAACAAGATGAGTTGGTATTTTACAAATGCATATCAAACTGGGTGCCCTTTGTGCTAAGTAACAAATTGCTTGAAAAAGGTCCGAGACCCTTGTTATGGCAAGGTTAAAACATAAGAATAGCTTGCATTAGGTAAAAAAAAACTTGCTTTAACTCAAAACAGCTTAGGCCAAGTTTTAAACCTGTTTAAACCCAAGTGATAGAGCAGATTTATAGTCTTACCTTATGAGTAAATCAGCTTTAAAGGATTAATGTTTGACTTTTACAGTAATTGTTAGGTTTGTTTGATAAAATCAATTCTATCTTCAAATTGGATAAAATTATTTGACCATGCAATACTTCTTTCTAATCCTTCAATAGACCTTGGTTTTAAACAATACAGAAAGAAAAACTCGAGTTTCTGGGGTATCAAATCAATAATACGTTTTACCTTTTAAAAGAACCACTGTATTCAAAGCATTTAGAGAGGTAACTGAAAGTCTCCTTTAAGGACATTGATCTTCATGCAATCAGAAAGATCCCACCATCCTTCAGCTACTAAATCAGCTACTCTGGGAGGATTAATGCGGAGTTCAGGCGGTAAGAGCTAACGCGGCGTTTTGGCCCGCTTCCCGCCTCTACAGCGCGAGAGGCCCGAAAGATGTGTCTGTGGTACAATAAGCTGGAGCAGCATCACCATCTGGGCAGCTCAGCAGACGAGGTTGTGCGCCAAAAACAATAATAAAACAGAGGTCCTATTTAAGCCTCCTCCCCCAAGATAATATTCTCACAGTCATGCCATTAGCGGTTTGGTTTTTTTTTTCTTTTAATGTCACTGCTGGGGGCTTCAAATATCCTTGAATATATTTGATTAAGGACTCTGTAGATCTGTGGCGTTTTTAGTATGAAAAATTACACCCCTTTGGTAGGCTACTTAAACGCAAACTAGACTGCTTCTAATCTATCATCCTGCAACAATTTCATTGAAGGGCCGTGTGATTTATTGCAAAACGGTGACATCGGATAGGGTTGGGTATCCCAGAGGACCGTGCTAAACATTATTAGTACCACAGCTTTCCAGAGATTGTATCACAATGCAATGATTATGCGCTAATATTTATGGTTTGAAACAAATATCTGTCATGAGTACTGATGTGACTCACCTGTGCCCGCTCATTTGGCGCGAACCGCCGCAGGTTCTGATTGGCTCCCTTTCACTATTTGAACTCAGTCCTGTCAATCCCCTGTTGTCAGTCTGTCTGCGAACCTCAGTGTATACTAGGCAAGCCTTTTTCGACCCTGACTCTCTCCTGTCCCGTTTTTGCTCCCGTCTGTCTCCGGCTACGACCTGTTTTGATCCTGACCACATCTGCTCTCCCGCCCCGGCTTACGACCTATTTTTGTCCCTGACTACGTCTACTCTTCCGTTCTGGCTTACGACTCGTTTCTGACCCCCACCACGCCTTGCTCTCCCAGTCCCGGCTACTGACCCGTTTTTCCGTCCCTGACACCGCCAAGGCTCGCTACGGAAGATCCACTTCCGTATTCGGATCACAATCCCAGTACGAGAGCAACTTGCTTCCCGCGTCCTGCTCACACCGGATGGTGGGCACAACCCTTCCTCTGTCCTTCAATAAAACTCAATATCAATGTAAAGTAGGAGAATATTTACATTTACATAACCAAAACCAGTGCAGGCATTGGAATCAAATTTCAGTAGGAGCAGTGATTTCTGAACATTATAATTTTGAGAAAAAATACAAACATGGCACATGGTCTTTATACTTTCTTTTTCACACAGATTACAAAGAATTACTCCACTTTTATTGATTTGAAAAGAGTAGCACCTAATAGTCTTCGACAACTATTAAAAACAACGATAATTTCCTGCAAAAATATGATTTCTCTAGTGCAGAATTTATTAAGAACACCATTTCCTCAATTTTAACAGACTGTCATGATTACTGATGTGAATCACCTGTGCCCGCTCCATTGGCGCCAACTGCCTCTGACTCCTATCTGTCCCCTTTTGTCATTCCGTCTCCGAACCTCAGTTAACACTTGGCAAGTCTTTTTCGACCCTGACTCCCACCTGTCTTTTGCTCCCGTCTGTCCCCCGGCTTCCACCCGTTTTTTATCCTGACCACGTCTACTCTTCTGTCCCGGCTTTCGACCTCTATGGTCCCCAACCACGTCTACTCTCCTTTCCTGGCTTATTTTTTGCTCGCCTGTCCCGGCTACTGACCCGTTTTCCGTTCTCGACACCGCCATCGCTCGCCACGGAAGATCCACTTCCGCGTTCAAAGCAACCTTCTTCCCGCGTCCAGCAATCCCTGGATTGTGGGCGCAATCCTTTCTCTTTCTTCCAATATAACTTGTGAGAAACGCAATGCAAGTGGGTCCTGTCTCCGTTCCGGTCCTGACACAGATGTGCTATTAAATATTATTTTAGCAGAAACAAACAAAAACACATTTTTTGTGGTCAATCCTTTGCATCCCCTCTTGGAGGCAAATATTAAATACAGTGGTACCTACCTCTTTATACGAGCACCTTTAAGCACAAGAATTTCGATATACCAGTTTTATTTGCAACATGAATCTTGCTGTAAGAAGGAAAATCCAGGTCACGAGCACTCTCAAAAGCTACCACGAGAAACGGTTCAAGACTGCTCACCCCTGGTTACTGCTCAACACCAGCATCAGCGGATTCCAGTTTGCACATGAAAATTACTGTATTGTGTGTATGCTCATTTAAAGTGACAAAAACATAGAATATAGAAATTTTAAGTGTACAGTAAATGCTTATGTATCATCAACAGTCTTTCTATTTCATTATTATTAACCTCAGCCAATTGCTCCTTGTATTAATGTTTGCAATTCCCCTTATTTGTCAAGACCAGAACAGAAGGAGGACCCAGAAGCGTAACGTTACTCACAAGTTTATTAAAATGTAGAGGAAAGTCAGCGCCAGCAATCCGATGCTCACTGGATGCGGGAAGCAAGCCGCTAACGGGATTGGAGCGTGTTATGAATGCGGATGTGGATCTTCCGGGGTGGAAGATCGTAGCGTAGTTAGACGGAAAAAGCCGGGACAGGAGATCAGAACGTATTCGGGTCAAAAAACGGGTCATAGCAGGAGACAAACTCAGGAACGGACGAGTGGAAAACGGGTGACAAAATGGGACCGATGGGAGTCAGTAAAAAATGCTTGCCTTGTGAAAACGGAGGTTCGCTGACGGACTGACAACAGGTGAGTGAAAGGACAGAGCTTAAAAAGAACGGGGAACCAATCACGTAACCAGCAACAGCTGGCGCCTAACGAGCGGGCACAGGTGAGTGTAATGAGTAATCATGACATTGTTAAGCAATTGCAAACCTTAATAAACACAAGTTGACAACCATTTATTCCAGATTATGTAGAAAACCACGACACCTTCAGTAATCTTCTAAAATGTTGTCGTTTGCTACCAGTAAACAAGCTGTTTTTTTTGTTTTGTTTTTCCCGTATGAAAATTGTTATACGGCATACACAAGTTAAAATGAATATGGGAAACAATGTGAAAGTTCACTGGATCTCCATTACTACCCCTCAAGCCGACTTCTTCTGTGTTCGGTCTCAAAAAAAACATTTTCTTTTTTATCTATGTTTTTTCAGTTTAATTACTATTTGAATGTGTTTTGGTGAATGCGAAGATGTGTTTTATACCTATATTAGTTTCACTTAGATGTTTATGGGAGGACAGGAACGGAATTGTCTTGCAAATATTTATATTGGTTACGCAAGTATTTCAGCAACAAGCACGATTCGGGAACAGATTAGGCTGTACGACAAATTATTTGACCACCCTTTTTTAGATACCACTAAGGTATGAAAACATACATTTTCAAATTAAATTAATAAACACATTGCTTGATTGATTGATTGTCAATCATTGATTGATCAGGTTTTTGTTCTATAAGGATTTCCTACTCTCAAAGTGGTCTTTTAACACACCTTAAGTAGCATGCAGAACAAAAGTAGACACACAATAAGACATTGTACATTCAGGGTTGGGTAGGGTTACTTTAACTTGATTACTTTCAATTACTTTTGGATTACTCCAATACCAAATATGCTAATAAAAGACAAAAGAAACTAAATATGAATAAAATTACTAAATTTTGTGCAGGCTTGGGGAGTAACGGAACACATGGAACGGCAAAAATTATGTCGGCAAGCTGTTTGGATTTATTTTCATTTTGTTTCTGTCGCACTTTATGTTAGTTTTGCCGGAGATCAAAGAGATCAAAGAGATCAAAGCCAGGAGAGAAGGCTTACCACGTGTTGTGAGTCATCATTTTATTCATATTTAGTTTCTTTTGTCTTTTATTAGCATATTTGGTATTGGAGCAATCCAAAAGTAATTGAAAGTAATCCGGTTAAAGTAACCCTACCCAACCCTGATTACATTTTAAACACTGTGCAATTTGATGTGGTTTCACTCCAGTCCTGTAGGCGGTGGTAATGCATATCGGCTTAAAACAAGCACCGTGTCAACAAATATAGCTTTTCTTAAAGCGGTAGGAATCAAAACCTAGAAGGGCGTTTTGCATTTCAAGAAGATACTCGGACTATTGATTTTAGCGCCACCGGCACGCCACCTGTCAGCAAACACGCAAATCCATTAAGAGTGACCTGGTGGTGCTGATTGCTTTGGCCCTGACCTCAGCTGCTTATTTACTCAGGGCATGGTTGCCAGCGGGGGGGGCACGTGGGTGCGGGAGAGGAATGATTTGAATTCCACGGCGTCGATTTGCGGCGGGGGTTTGGGTTTGAAGTAACCCCCGCTCGCCGCCTGTTGCCACCCTCGCAACTCACACAAACAGCTAGTCAGTGTCTGCGTGATGTACTGAAGCCAGACCCTTGACACGCCGCCGGCCCAACGCCGGCCCGACACCAGCCCAACGCCTGCCCGCCCGTGTGAGAGCCGCTTGATGTTGATACAGCTGGGCCATACAGAGGTGTGGAGAAGTCAAGTCACTTGACCGAGGTCATCTCTCTCAGTCACGCAAAGAGTAAGACTCCTCACGCACTACTTGCTCAGATAGGGTATCCATCCTTTTTTGTGGATGGGAAAACCCTTCACTATTAGACCAATTTTTGGGTTTGTAAACAAGCGTGATGTCGCCACACTGCACACACATTATTGAGGTAGAATGGCAGAATTTATGTCAGTTTATACCAGCCCATTGACAGAAAAATATTGCAGGTACTAGCATCTCAAAAAAGTACAAAATATGTGCAAGCAGCAAGATAGAAACGTCATTTTTGTGATCAAGCAAAAAATGTTTTAAAAAGAAATTGAGAGAGCCACATCATATATTTTCAGACAAAATTGAAAAAACTGCCAAACACGCTCTCTAGACAAAAGCTAATACTTCAGCACATTTTATTTCACTGTGTGTCATTTGATGATTTAATAAAATGTATGAAATGATAATAATGCCAAATCCTGTGTCCCAAATCTAAATATGTCATTTACAATTTGTCTTCCACCTTCAGTTAAGAGTGTTGAGGCAATTTTTTTCCATGAAATTTGTCCTTAATAACGGTTTCAAAACAATGTGCATGCAAAGTTCTTTATTAAAAATGTCACAAATTACTGCAAACAATAAGCATATTGTCATATTCACTCTCGGTGTGGACTGCACTGAGCGAGAGAGAGAGAAGGAAGTGCCTTGCGCTGTGTGCAGGGATCCGCCCACCTGTACTGCTCACCCAATCAAAGTTGTTTGCCAGCGTTTTTATTTATCAGTTTAAATGGTTTCTTATCGAACTTCTGCATTAAGTTGCTTCGGCTTTATATGGACCAGAATCGGGATGAAATCACTTGACTTTGGAACGCCACAGAGAGATGTGCAATAGTTACATTTTATTTCGGAGCCATATGTACTTATGAAAAGAGCCATACATGGCTCCCGAGCCATAGGTTCCCTACCCCTGCTGTAGACCTTTCATGTGTGACTCTTTTGTCTCATATACAACGCCAGTCTATATCGGGTAAGCGAGGAGTAAAATACCTTTTTATGCCAGCAAGTTGAAAGAAACAAAATGTGGCTCAGAAGACCAGTTCATATTTACAGTAGCTTAGTTCAAACATAGGTTAAACTTTGGGGGCCATGTGGGGGCGGCAGTAGCTCAGGAGGTAGAGCGCTCGTCTTCGAATCCCGGCTTGTCCGTGTTACATGTCGAAGTGTCCTTGGGTAAGACACTGAACCCCTAATACCCCCAATAAGCAGGTTAGCGTCTTACATGGCTGCGATACAAGGCCCCTATTGGGAAATGTGGAGCACATTGTAAAGCGCTTTGGGAAGTAATTGACTTGAAAAGCGCTATATAAATGCAGATCATTTCATTTAATTTCCTTGGTTTGCTGCGCCCACTTTCAATACGTTGTTGGTGTTGGTGGGAATATTAAAAAATGATAATAATGTCAAATAATTAGCTCAGGGGGTAGAGCGCTCATCTTGGCATAAAGAGGTCGCAGGTCCGGTTCCCGGCTCATCCGTGTTATATGTCAAAGTGTCCTTGGGCAAGACACTGAATCCCTAATGCCCCAATATGCAATTTTGCATGGCTGACTCCCTATTGGTGTGTGAGTGTGTGTGTGAATGGGTAAGTGTGAAGCACATTGTAAAGCGCTTTGGGAGGTCTTCATTGACTTGAAAAGTGCTATGTAAATGCAGACCATTTACCATTTACCATGACCAATATGTGCCCCCTCTGCAGAGCATATACCACCGAGGAGTCCACAGGAGGGCTGATTACATCATTAAGTATCCCACCCACCCACAACACGGACAGTTTACACTCCTACCCTCAGGTGGGAGGTACAGGAGTGTGAAATGCAGGACAACCCATCTAAAGAAGTCTTTTTACCCCTCTGGTCAACGGACTCTTAAACGGCTGTTGATCCAACAATATACCACAGACATGTTCAGCACACTACAGACACTTACTTTATTACACTACAGACACAACTGGACCATACTTGGACTATTCTTGCACTACAGTCACTTTCAACTGGGTTTTATTTTATTTTTATCTTATTGCCATAACTCAACTTGTATATTTATCTTTTTAATATTCGTAATATTCCTTTCTGTATACATGCACAGTGGTACCCCGGTCCTCAACCCCCTCAATGCTCAACCAAATCGATATTGTGCGCAAAAAATGTTTCGATGCTCGACACGGAATTCGGTGCCCAACCGAGTCAAAATAGCTGGAAATGGTCGAATCGAATGGGTTTTGGCGTGTAACGGGTGGAACCGAGTGGAACCAAGATGCACTTGGCGGTGCGAGTTAGCCTAGCTTTAGCGCCACTTCTATCCGGACCGTCAATGAGTGAAGGGGTACATCATTTTCAAAGTTATTTTTTTTCCCTAGTTTGTGCTTTTGCGTTGCTTTTGAACATGGGTCCCAAGAACAACAGCGATAAAGGGAGGGATATGTCACGATTCCCCATTGTCCTCACCTGTACCCGCTCGTTTGGCGCCAGCTGCTGCTCGTTGACTGATTGGTTCCCCTCCTATTTAAACTCAACGCTTCCATTCACTCCTTGTGAGTCTGTCAGCGAACCTCCGCACATGCAAGGCAAGCACTATTTGACTTTGGCTCCCGTCTGTCCCGTCGTTAACTGTATCCTTCTCGTCTGCCCCTGGTGTCCCGATTGTCTCCGACTCCCTGACTTTTTCCTTCCTTCGACCTCGCTCCGATCTCCCGTCCTGGCTACTCAACTCGTTTCCCGCCTTTCGACCATGCTCCGATCCTGTGAGCTCCATGCTCATCCTGCCCAGCGAGCACCAGATCGCTGTCGTTTGTTTCCCCGCGCCTGACTTCCCCGATTTCCCAATAAAGCTTTGTCTGAAATGTTACGTGGGATCTGACAGGGTAAGAGGAAAACAGTGAGGCAAACTATTGGACTGGAAAAGGAAATAATCGCAAAGTATGAAAATGCAGTAACCTTCACACACCCATTCCTGTATGCCAACACACCACTGTTCAAAGGTGTATGTAACCGATACAAAATAGTTTATATTTCTTCTTTTTGATGTTTATTATATATTATGTAGACATTTTATGGTCTTTAATGCTGTATTATTCATGGTCTTTAATGCTGATTACGGGTTCCTGGTTGTTGGTTTAGTACCAATTTAGTTGAGTACCGAAAAAGATTGTACATAGATCAAGTTTTCTTAATATTTTAGGTTATTTTTCTTATGGGTGGAACGGATTAATCTACTTACCATTGTTTCCTATGGGGAATCTTTTTTCAGTTCTCAACTAAATTGGTACTAAACCAACAACCAGGAACGCGTTATGGATGAGGACCAAGGTACCACTGTATATGGATTCTTAGTTTAAATACGCTGGCAACTTTGTGCATATGACAATAAACACTTTGAATCTCTTGAGTCTCTTGAATAAAAATCTATTATTATTAGATATTGTATGAAAAAATACTTTATGAATACGCTTAATGCAAATTGAAGTCATATCACTCCAGTCCTGTAGGCGGCAGTAACGCACCTTAAAACAAGCTCCATAGCAGCAAACATAGCTAAAGCGATAGGAATAAAAACCTAGAAGGGCGTGTTTCCCAAAAATGTCTTGAAAAAAATGACTCGGGTAATAAATAACCAATCATGGATCAGCTTGAACAAAGTCCTGAGAATTTGTGAAGCAAGGCAAATTTGACAACTGTTTTTCTAGTATGCCGCCATAAAATTCCGAACATAAATATGCCTATTAAAGGCACAAAACACAATTCTATATTGCCATATTTAATTTAGTACTGCAAATCTTCAGTGAAAATGTATTTTTTTTCTTCCGGCTGTCTCACGCCTGTTCTGTCAAGTTCAGCTTCGCAGAAGAAGGCTCAAGTTTCGTTGTCAAGGTCTTGTCCTGTGCCCAGGTCTCCGTCTCTATCTGTCTGCACCTTGGTTAGACGGACCACTTTTGCTGCTTGTGACGGGCCAGCACTGTGTTTCCACCTCATGACTCGGCCCAGGTGGTTTTAATTCAAACCATGAAGAAGATTGATGAGCCTTGTTATATATGTCCAGACAAATCGTAATGGCGACTTGCGCTGGGCCATGCCAGACACACACGTGTGTGCACACGCAGGCATGAATTATTGTGTGATTGATTGAAAAGGGGTGCTGCAAATTTTGAAGTTGTTGAGTGTGTGGAAGCAAGCATGTGAATATGTGTTTGTCATTCTGCAAAGGTGATGGTCAACGTTGGAAAATTTTACTCTGTAATATATTTTAGTCTCATTTATGGCTAAATTTAAATAATATGACTTTTTTGTCAATTTATATTGCAGGACGGAGATTATTAGCTGCACAGCAAGAGTTAAATGACGCTGCTTTGTTTTCAGTTTGATTTTTCTTATGGTAAAATCGATAGTAAAAATAATTTCTTAGCAATTATAAACTTTAAATTATGAGTTTTTATCCAACAATTCAGAAAATTTGAATATCTTATTCAAGGTTTATTTCTGTAGATCTGATTATTGTAAAGAAGAAGAACACAATTTCTGCACGACTGAGCCGACACTCGAAAAGGGCATACATTGAGCTTAGCGTCATGTGCTAGATTTGGCTAGGCCGACTGCCAGGACATTCTGACAAAAAGCAAATTAATCATAGACTGTATCAAGATTCGATTTGATTTTTGCAGTCTGCAATTTAAAGCAGAATTTATTTAAAGTTTTTATTAACATTTCAATTGGCTGACAACCAGTTCAGGGTGTCCCCTCCCCAAGGCCCGGAGATGGCTGGGATGGGCTCCAGCCCCCCCGCGACCCTAATGAGGATAAGCGGTACGGCTAATGAGATGAGATGAGATTAACATTTCATATAAAAATATTTTTTATTTTCATTAAATTATTGGATTTTTTTTTTAATCAAAATGTTTCATATTTATGTCAGAACCCGAACAGACGGGAGACCCAAAAGCATAATGTTTTCACACCAAGCTTTATTTATGGGAGCGGGGCAGTCATGCGCGGAACACAAACGCCAGCGATTCGGTGATCGCTGGGCAGAAGAAGCGGGGCAGAGAATTCAGGCGCGGGAAAACAGCAAGCCAGGGGCAGACGAGCAGGAAACTGGACAGGACGGGGCAGACGGGATCAATAGCGGATGCAGGAAACACAAGCAGGATACCGGACAGGGCGGGACAGACGGGATCGATACCCGATGCAGGATACATGAGCAGGATACCGGACAGGACGGGACAGATGGGATTGATACCGGATACTGGAAACATGAGCAGGATATCGGACAAGACGGGACATAGTTAAAATGCTTGCCTTGCGAGTGCAGAGGTTTGTTGACGGACTGACAAGGAGTGAATGGAGTACTGAGTTTAAATAGGAAGGGGACCAATCAGGCAACGAGCAGCAGCTGGCGCCAAACGAGCGGACACTGGTGAGGGCAATGGGTAATCGTAACAATTTACTTCTATTTGGAGAACGTTCCCTGATGTGAAAAACAAACCATATCTCTGGAATACTAGTGTTTATTTTTCTCCTCCTGAAAAAAAATGCCACAATGTTACACGACAGTGATGAAATGCAAGCAATCGTTATGACCTGCTCCGGTGCTTTGCATATACATGAAGGCAAATACAGACACTCGTGGGTTTTTTGTGGTGTTTCTTTGTTTATTCTTTGTTTTAAGTTTATATTCATTATGTATTGTAAGTGCCCTTTTCCACAAAAACAGCTAGCAAACTGTACAAGCAAGAATTCCAAAAGTTCCACTTCACGTTTGTGTCTGCTGTTGATAAAAGACCTGGAATTCAAAGAAAAACAATTTGGCATGCATGGATAGGACTTTCAAAGTACATGTGTAACATTCAAGAAAATTACACTAAAATTCTGATTAAATATGGTTCTAAACTATGAACGTAAACTACGTAAAAATAAACATTGAAAATTGCATATGAATAGATTCTTTGTACCGGCAGGTTATATAGAACTTCTATAAGCACGTACTTTAAACGTCAATTTATTTTACATCACTTTCTTGTGCTTACAAAATGAGCCTCCCTTATTGGTTGTTTTTCCAAGCCGTTTTTGAGCATTTAGCCTATATGTCAGCGTTTTGCAACAAGTGTGCCGGTGCACCCTATAGTGCCGTGAGACCTAGTCTTGTGTGCTGCAGGACATTTCCCTATTTCATCCTTGCAAAAAGCTTGCCCTTGTTGAGTAATTTTGCTTTCTTCCATTGATCAGGGGAGTTACTGTAACACTTATCCATATCAGTAGGTGGCAGCAGATCACTATATTTTTAATTTTTTTCCACGGTATTTCCCAGACTATAAGTGACTCCGGATTATAATTCGCACCAGACAAAACATACAAAATTAAGATGGAAAAACATTAATAAGTCACACCTGGAGTATAAGTCATCATTTGGGGGACGTTTATTTGATAAAATAACACCAAAAATGTCGTCTTGAAAGGCGATTTAAAATAGAAATACAATAGAGAATAACAGGGTTAATAAGTGCACGGTATAGTAACGTTACATGACTGACATCCTGGGTAATCAGTAATGACGTAACATATTAAGAGTTGTTCAGATAACTCTAGCATAGATAACATGCTTACAAAAATATAAATTTCACTAAATCCAATGAAATCATTATCCTCAGTGTCACTTTTAAAAAACTCCCCTAACTTGGGAGGTACATGATGCGCCATTTAGGTCAGAATCATCATCACTTTCGCTTCTCGCCAAACTCCAAGCTTTGTTTCTGACGCTCGATTATCGTTTTCGGTTGTTTATTTCACTATTTGTGGCTTGTAACCTGGAAAGGGATGGGCGCCACCAGGCTGTACTTGCCCAAGATACATCACAGGAAATGGTGCCCCTTTCTTCACCATTTCTTACATTTTCAGCCCGGCGCACACTTAGGGCCAACAGTGTAGGGAATTAGTGCTTTACGCCTTTGACTGCAAAACGCTAACTGCGCTGTTCTCCCCCACACCGGATACCGTATTCAGCTGAATCGTTTTGCAGTTCTGCTCCACATGTTTTCAGAACATGTGGCTATTCAAAATGGCGATTACAAAGACGAGCACATATTTACTATTGCGCGTAAGAAAAATGTGAATGAGGGCTCCATCGCATAAAATGTGGGCCCTATACTTCTAGACGACAGTGCTAGGGCCATACAAAAAGTAATGCCAGATTCCAACAAGGACATGGAAGTTGCCTTTCTGTTGTAATTGGTGGTCTCCGTGGTACTGGACCAAATTGCATTTGCTTGTTGTCGTTCCTCTAGGATTAAAGGAAACATTAAGTGAAGTGTAGCCTTTTTGATGGATAACGTCCGATTGAATTTTGTATAAATTGAGGACTTGATTTATGAGGGGAAAAGTATGTGAGTATGTTGTAAATATTGAATAAAACCTCCTGTTTATATTATCTAATATAATATGTACTAATTTCTCTTGAAGGGCATCATTAATGTTTCCAGATGTCACTGCAGTGTTTTGTATTTAGAGCACATGGGTTCTGGAAAAGAGCAGCTTGCCATTTTCCTTAGTGTCTCCATGAAAAAAAAGAATAAGACGCAACGTCTTTAGAGGCCGCAGTGTTTAAAATGTAGCAAAAAAGTACCGTCTTTAAGTCCAGAATTCACGTTTTTTCCAAACAATCCAAAAATAAAGTGAGACCTTCAAAAATACGTTAAATTAAAAAATCCAAAATAAATTCCACAAATAACACAAATAATAAGAAAAGTTTACACTGTCGAATACGACAATGCAAAAAATTTTAGCTTAAAAAATAAGAATAAAATAAAAAAATGTGAGACTGGAAATCATCTTCAAAGATGTTTTGACGGGTAGTGTGCCTTAAGATTTTTTGATGAAAAAGAAGTGTCCATTGGTTTATAAAAACTTGGGGAACACTGTTATTTGTGACACAACATAACTGGTTTGGTGTGAATGAGAAGGCAGCCACAGTGCAAGGCACAGCAACTTCCCTTATCAGTAGGTCATATGAGAAACTGAGTGAGAATGAGTGAATGGTGGGACTGCCACGTACCCACCCATGCCGTTTTGTTCTCCCGGGGGACCCCCGCTGTGCTGTTCAGGCATGCAGGAGGCAGATAACCACGGTGGATGATGAATACGCTCGAATCCTGCAACAATATCCACCGGCTTGTTAAAAAAAGCCACTTGTGCATTGTTTCCTTGCACTTTCATGTTGACGCGTTACCCTAAACATGTCCGTTCACACCTTAGTGTTTGACAACCGATAACACATCTCTTTCAAAACACTATACACTGAGAAAAAATTGCGGGGTAAATTCACGCTCTGCGGCCTACATACTTTACTGGCACAAGCTGCTTCTCTTCGTCTCGCGCTGGTTATTTTCCAGCCGTTTCTGTGGAGAGCCTGCACTTCCTCAGGCCTCTGCTCACGACGGAGGAAGGGCCCGCAGGGAGCCCGCCGATGTAATGCTAAACGGAGCCGTCTACCGCTGCGTCTGCGATGTGGTGCCAGCAGGCCCGCCTGACAAAAAGTCGCGCGATCCGACTGGATAGTCTTTCCAGAGTCGCCGCTTCAACGCAACTCAATTAAAGCCACGTTAAAATGCATATAGATGTTTAAATTTAATCGCTTATTGAAAGTGGATCGAGATTTACAGGCTCGTGGGGTCCTTACCGAATGACTGCAGCATACCTGCTGTTATTTGCTTGTATGAGTTTCATTTTTGTAAGGCGGAGAGAAAGTGCTGAGAGAAATGGAGATGGGATATTGTGAATGGAAAAAAACGAACAGAAAACAAAGTGGTGCTTTCAAAAGCATATGTTTAGAGGTTTAGACAGATTTTGTTAATTTAAAAACCATCGGCAAAGTATCTAAAAATATATTAAAGCATTAATTGAGAAATGTCTTTCTTTACAGTAATGGTGGTGTCCGTAACTTCAAAAATATTATACAGTATGTCACAAAAGTGAGTACTCCCCTCACATTTCTACATACATTTTATTATGAAATGAAATGATCTGCATTTATATAGCGCTTTTCAAGTCAATGACTCACCAAAGCACTTTACAATTTGCTCCACATTTCCCAATAGCGGCCTTGCAGCAATGTAAGGCGCTAACCTGCTTATTGGGGGTATTAGGGGTTCAGTGTCTTACCCAAGGACACTTCGACATGTAACGGACGAGCCGGGATTCGAACTGGAATCCCTTAATCCCAAGACGAGCGCTCTACCTCCTGAGCTTCTGCCGCCCCAATATATTATAGTGTTAGATTGAATATCACTGAATAAAGATCGCTCTGCCACAATGAAAAGAGGTCTGTCAACAAAGGCCGTGGCTTGCTGGAAAAATATCCTTTGGTCTGATGAGACACAGACAAATTCATTTGGTTCAGATGTTGTGAAGCATATGTGGCGGCAACCAGGTGAGGTTCACAAATATGTTTCTGTGGTAAATTTAAATGTTCAAGTAAATTAAGACTTCCCAAAGCACTTTACAATGTACTTCACATTTTTACACACTAACCGATAGCAGCGTCAGCCATGCGAGCACTACCTGCTCGTCGGGTGGCATTAGGGAGTCAGTGTCTTGCCAAAGGACACTTCGACATATAATTTGGAGGAGCCGGGAATCTATCCGACCAGCTCGGTAGCCTAGATGGTAGGGCGCCCGCTCCAAGACTGGGAGGTCGCTGGTTCAGGCCTCGGCCGAGTCATACCTAAGACTTACAACATTGGTACCCATTGACTCCCTGCTTGGCGCTTGGCATTAAGGGTTGGAATTGGGGGGTTTGGTCACCTAATGACTCCCAACACAGCAGTTGGGTCCAAAAAACCCGGCGCCGATCGAAGGCGACGAGTCACGTCGATAGCTTCGCGTGACAAAATGATTTCCGGTAGACATCATGTTGATGGTTGATACTGGCTGAATGATAATAATAAATACAATACAATCCTGTGACCTCTTGATCCCAAGACGAGCGCTTTACCTCCTGAGCTACTGCCGCCTAAAGTTAAGCATGGTGTTGGGAATGTCATGGTTTGGGGCTGCGTGAGTGTTACTGGAAATGTGGAATTGCCTTTCATTGTGGTAAACAGAAAGCCAAACATAAACTGTAAAAAACTGGAGCAGAGAATGATCCCGTCCCTTCAAAAACTGGGGCGCAGGGCAATTTTCCAGCCTGAATCAAGAGCCTTCAGCTGGTACAAAATGCTGCAGCAAGGCTTTTAACTAAGTCAAGAAAGTTTAATCACGTTACCCTGATTTTAGCTAACCTGCATTGGCTCCCTGCTGGTTTAAGATGTGATTTTACGGTTCTGTTTGTAGTATACAAAACCATGCATGGACTCCCTCATATCTTTCAGATTTAATTTACCCCTATGCTGGTCTACTAGTGATCCCAAGAGCCAAGAAGAGATCCGGTTCGAGAGCATTTTCATCCGGGCCCCGGTGCAGTGGGATGCTCTTCCCCCTGAGATTTGATCTGAAACCTCAGTGGAAATGTTTAAATCTAAGCTTAAAACACACTACTATTCTAGGTTTTAGATCAGGGGATGGTGTCATAATAGTCTGTCGTTTGCAATAGTCTTTGATCTGTTCAGCCCTTTGAGACTCTTTGTGATTAAGGGCTATACAAATAAACATGACTTGACTTGACTTAGAGAAAATACACAACAATTCCTGGTGTGGGATGATATAATATTCAGTATCAAGATCATATCATGGGCTCTAGAAAACCTTGTCACCCCAGGCATTTACTTTGATATATGTGGACTAAGGGGTCAGTTCATCCTTGTTTCGTTAAAGTAAGACCTGTAAATTTAGATTTTCTTGGGAATGATACATACTATACACTTCCATCCATCCACTTTTGTGCACAATAAAACCCTGAGCAATATCTGCAATTAAAAAGCTTTATGAACTTTACTTATCGTCAGCGTCATTCGGAAAATAATGTTTTTATTTGTTCACTATCTTAATCATTTTTTAAATTGTCAATATCAGATGTATAGTAAAATAATCTCTTGGGTTTATTTTATTAGGGGATCATTGTATTTTTGAATCCTCCTAGATATAAAAGAATTTCGGAGAAGCGTGTACCGGTATTTAACTTTACAGCGATGGTATAGTAATTTGGTGAAATGGAAATTAAAAGCTGATTGGTCATCTCCAGAAGATCCTGCGGTATGAGATCGCTGAAAATCGTTGATTTATATTATTAAGAATCAACCAACCATGACCCCTAAGGGAGAAAAAAAAATCAAGCTTAATAAATGAAATACAACATTTTATTTATATCTGTACATTCAAGGAAACTGTGCGGGTCAGATGTATCGACATTTCGTTCTGTATACACGTGTACTAGAATGACAATAAAGTAGATCTGAATCTAAATCTGAATCCGAAAATGATCAGTGCACTCAGACACGAAGTACAACAAAAAATAGTTTTGCAGTTAATCAAAACAGTATACCAGTCCCGAAAAGAGTCAGCAAAGGGAGGGGAGGTAAGCATTTTAATTTGTGCTGACTTAACTTCTGTAGGCAGCTTTTTCCATTTTTAGGGCATTCTAACTTTCTACTCCGGAAACAAGAAAGCAAATATAAATTGACATGTTCATATGAACACATTTATGAAAACACACATTCTTTGTGGAGTTAATAAAAGTCAGCCAAAACAGTCAATGTGGATGACGAAATGTTAATGAGCACTGACACAGAATGTTACTGCACAGCACTGATGGAAAGGGAGGCGCTGGAGGTGGTAGTGATCTCCGAAGGGCAATGAAGTTTCCTTCTCAGGATATTGGAGAAGAAGAACCACACTATGTTTGTATTCTTTGTTTTGCGTGAACTTGGATATTTCTCTATGAATATAAAATGAATGTGTTACATTCGATTAGTTAATGCCTGGAGTAGTGGTCCCCAAGCTACAGCTACGACCGCCATTTGATGCGGCCTCTGAAAAATCGCATAGAGCATTTTGATGTGCATTTTTTAACTTAAAAACTCTTAGTGTGTATATTTTTTTAAATATATTCCGATGAACAGGTTTGAACTCACATCTTACCAATGAGAACAAAGAACTTGCAGTGGACTCCCATTGAGATAAATAACATATTAAAAGGCATTGGCTTTTATTTTCCTTTATTTCCTTATTTTCTTATCACACTATAATCATTTTAATTTTGTGTGCATCTATTATGTTACCCAGGGGCCAGGAACCTTTTTGACACAAAGAGCCAAAAAAGCAAACATATTCTATTTTTTTTTTCAAGAGAGAGTCACACCATAATTGTTTTAGACAAAATACAACAAAACTGCCAAACCCGCTCTCCAGACAAAAGGTAATCCTTCAGTGCATTTTATTTCACTGAGTGACGTTAGATGATTTGATAAAATATATGAAATAAGAATTATGCCAGAGCCTAGTGCCATATCAATATGAATATATCACTTAAATTTGGTCTCCCTTCTGCAGTTACTTAAGAATCTTAAGGCTCATTTTGACTGTCATTTTAATCCTAAATAATGGTTTTAAAACAAGGTGCAGGCAAAGTTCTATTGTAAAAATGTCACAAAATACTGCAATTAAGGTTACCAACGTATTGACCTTCGGTGCAGACGACGCTAGGCAAAGGAGAAAGAGTGAGCGCGTGCTGTGTATAGCTTCGCCCATTCCTACAAGTCACCCAATCAAATTGCTCTACATTCTTTGCTGAAGCTTCTTTTGTGTGGGGTTGAAGCTCGTTCTGTGGCATTTCATCCAAAATTATGCCCAGGACATACTAATGGGATAATTGTAAATGTATTTACTGCAATGTTAGAATTAGAATTGGAACTAGAATTTTCTTAATTATATAGGGTTGCTACAGTCGGGTAAAATGTTTTCCTTGCTTCAAATAGTTTTATCACCTTGCGAACCACTTAACCATTTGCCTGGGAAGAAAAGCTGCTGCGTTGTCATGTTTATTTTTCTCCTGTCTGTTTAATGTTTCTTTTATTACAATTTACACGAGGAAATATTAATGTCAATTGTCTCTTTTAGTGTGTTTTTTTTCGTAGGTGTTAGGTAACAGACTCAACACAAACTACAGGAAATGGTGACCGCACACCTTAGTGGTTAACACACAATACTCTTACCGGTGTGGCGACTCAATGCTTTGAGCGAGGACTCAAAATATTTCTTCGTGATAGTATCCCAAAGTTACGGACAAATCGGGAGCTTAGCCTTTTTTTAAACATTCAAAACACATTGCGAATTTTGGTCACTGTCATGATTGCCGAAGTGAAGACACCTGCGGCAGTCGTGTGGCGCTCGTAGCGCGCTCCCTGATTGGCTGACGTTTTGTTCTTAAGCGGTCAGCGCCCAGACCAGTTTGTCCGAACGTACCTCTGTGTTCCTGTGTGTTTTGCCAGATTATCAAGTACTAAAGACTACTCTCTGTTTTGTTTCCTGCCTTCGGTTCCGACCTGTTTCTGCCCCGCGTTACGACCTTCTATCCTGCCCAGGCCATCGACCTGCCCGCTAAGATTGAACCTGCTTACCTGTCACGGAACTCCCGTTCCGTCCAAACGCTGCTAGCGACCGACGTCCACCGGCTTCCTTTCAAACGTACGCATTTGAGTCTGAGATTCCATTCTGGGTTCTGATAGTCACTTTGGGTGCCCGTGGCAGCCAGACCTGAGGCTAACAAGGCACTGACTTGTTTGGCAATGACAGGGATTCCAATAAGTAAAGAAATACAAATTTCTCGACCTAAAAAAATTAATTAATTAAAATTGATATGATAATTCATGTATTTTGCCTATTATTCAAATCAAGGTTTTTGCTGAATGAAAGTTTCATTAAACCACTGGGAGGCACTAAATATTACATACTGTATCTTTAATGAAATATCGTAGTGAAATCAATATATAACAATGGGAGGATTGTTCGGTAAGGGCCCGGTCACACAGCCTTTTGCTTCTCTATTGCGGGTAAAATTTTTGCGTTTTTTTTTTGCCTGTGGTTGCCCGCGGTAGAAAATGCGCAAAATTGGCCAACCCGCTGTTCATCCGTGGTATGCCCGCAAAACAGATGCCGGCGACTGTTCCGCTTCCTCATCGCGTCAGTTCCACGTCTTTTCCGCGTGTGGACCACGGGTAAAAAAGCTGCCGGGCTGTAGAAATCATAACCGCTCAAGACACAGTCCCGTGAAGATCAAGATTTCAAGCTATGGCACCGAAGAAGAAGCCAATATGTTATTATTGTAGTAGTTTTTCATTTTTATTTTATTATCTTGTTATGAAATGAAAAGAAATGTCAAGAAATAAAAATGGATTAAGACGAGGTCACTACGGTGACCCATGTTCACCCCTTGACGTCTCGAGCACAACTGACGTATGCTCGGCAAATCGCGCTGAATATACGCGGAGAAAGGCGTTTGACCGTCACACGCGTTACACATGCTAATTCACGTGATAACGCCGCGATACAGGCGCAGAACAAACGTGCTATGACCGTGCTCCACCCGCGATTACCCGCTAAAATTCCGCGTCCTACCCGCGTGTAACCACGCCCTGGCCGCGGCCGTAGCACGTCGTTCCGCGTCTGTACCGCGTCATATCCGCGTGTGTCCCACGTGTGCCGCCCGCGGTTACCCCTGGTCTAAAGTTTTGAGCAGCGCAAAACTTTTCGCGCGGCCAACCGCGTGTCGATTTCTTGCCGCGTCTAAAGCACGGCTGTATCTCGCCTGTATCGCGATCTCAAAGCGTCCAACAGCGTCAGCTTCACGGGCAGAAATTTCTGGTCGTGATTCAGCCGCGATACAGAAGCAAACGGCTGTGTGACCGGGCCCTAAGTTAGCTAGAGTTAACATTAATCATTTGTTTGGTTTTGTTTTAGTTTTAGTTTGGTACCAACAAAGACAAAAAAAAAAACAGCTGAAGCGGTAGAAACAAAAGAAATCAAAAACAAAGCAGAAATTGAGTCCGCACATAAGGTATAGGATAACTTTCATTTTTGCATAATTGGGAATTATTCTTATGAAATGAGTAATTGAACTGTTTTGACAGTTTGTTAAAAAACCTGATTAGAGAGAAAAAAAGAGTATAATCCTATGTCATCAGAGGAATTCTTCCAGCATGTTACATGCTTTACACCGAAAAAAACGGCAACCAGATGATGAAGGTGCTGTATTTGAGTCAAGCCTCCTGCTACTGGTAACCATGAAAACCAGTACTATACGTTTCATGAGGGTGAGCAAACCCAACCCCAAACCAAAAATACCTGGCCTAGAAAGAGATGGGCGCCACCAGGCTGTGCTTGCGTAAGACACACCACAGGAGGTTAAAGGCAGTTAAAGGAACTATGTACCATAGCCAATTTGCAATCAGTGAAAGTAACTAATGGTAAGTGAATAATGAATGATTATGTAATCTCGAAATATCACACACCTCTCTGGGCTGTGTATCATTTTCAGTCTCGCCAAATCGTGCTCGTAGATATGTCCACGCATGGTATAATACACGCCTGGTCTTAGCCATCTCCGACTCTCTTTTATCAGTCAGCAAACAAGTGAAAATAAGTGCCCGCCCCACGCTCACAGTATGGAATTCCAGCCATTCCCCCGCGTCCGATTTTCCTGCCTGCTAATGTAATCGGCGGGAAACAGAGTTGGCTTCCCAACGGCACAGCCTCCAGATAACGGCCATTTATCACGTATCGTTCCTCAACGGCCTGCTTAGCTCCAGACCCTGCCAGACGGAGGCCCGGACCCTGTCAAATATCGGAACCAGTCTCCAAAGGGGGGTGCGAGGCTTTAAGTGTCTAGATTTTTAGCGGGTTTCAAATGGAACATTAGCGATAACGAGGCCGATTTAGGTCACGAGCCGTGCTTCAAATCCGAACAGGTCAAAAGAAACGCTGGGCTGGCACTTGGCGTGTTTGCGTGCCGTTTTATTGGTTTTGATGCGCTGTGGTGGAAAGAGAATCCAAGGGGGAGAAAGAAGTTGGCACGTTTCTCATGTGAACACGGGAAGCTGATTGAAAGAAACATGTTTCACAAAATGTTAGGGCAGCTTTTTCACAGTGACGCACAACCGTGTCATTTTTCTGTCACTCTTTGCGGAAAAGGAATGTAAAAAGAGACTTCAAAGACATTAAGGGGATGCATTTTTTTTCAGGCTTGTAGCCGTTCCCAAGTTGCCAAACTACTTTGTGTCGAGTTTTTAGATGGCAATCTCATACAGCTGAACTCACGGGCCTTGAATATACCTGGCGTATTGCTTAGCCAAAGGCAGGTTCAGGTATTCCAATTAGCTCCATACATTTTTGAAGAAGTGGATGCATGTTACCAAGCATGCTATTCAGCAAAAAAATACATGGATTCATGTTTTTACCTCATGGTGCTAGGACTCCATTTTACCATATAGGCTGTCCTTCAGGTACGATAATTATGAGTCCATTCTAAGAAATAATAAAAATAAATAAATAAATAACACAGCAGGAAAAGATAAGATGACTACACATCAAACTATTTAACCGAATGCAGACGTGAAATTGCTTTATACTACTGCCACTGTGAATGCACAACTCCTCAGGAACCCACATGTATTTCTCATCTCATCTCATTAGCTGCACCGTTCATCCTTCGTAGGGTTGCAGGGGTGCTGGAGCCCATCCCAGCAATCATCGGGCAGTGGGCAGGGGACACCCTCAACTGGTTGCCAGCCAATCGCAGGGCACACAGGGCCAGACAACTCGCTCGCTCATTCACACCTAGCGACAATTTGGACCAGCCAATCCACGTGAAATGCATGTCTTTGGAATGTGGGAGGAAACCAGAGTGCCCGGAGGAAACCCACGCAAGCACGGGGAGAACATACAAACTCCTCACAGTAAGTCCGGCAGCTGTATTTGAACCCACACAGGAGGTTCCCAAGACCTTAGAACTGTGCCGCACACGCGCTAACCACTGTACCGCCGTGCTGCCCACCCACATGTATTTATAATATATCATTAATAAATTGTTGTTGTTTTTTGAAACATATTTATCTTTTACAGATGCTACCCTACTTACGATCATTTAACTTACGCACAACGGTAGAAATTAACTTTTTTTCGGGATGTCGAAAAATATCCGGACATTGCTGTAAGTTAGATTTTGTATTGTGTGCACCTTTTTCTGAGCAAAGGTGAGTACTGTACTGCTTCTTTCCACCCCGTAGTACTGTGGGAGGTCACCCAGCATCCACTCCGGAGAAGAAATCCAGCTTCCACTTCCTAGTTGGTGTGTAAACACACTGCGCTGCATCTCTAGATCTTTGATATTTTTATTGTTTAATATCTCATGCAGCCGTTCGATATGGTTAGTGTAAAGTGTAAAGAAGAGGCAAGACGTTTCTTTTGAAATGAATGTGAAATAAGAAAGATTGATGCGGTTGAGAAAATTGTTGGATTGCTTTTTTTTCATCCACTTTTCACTAAGGAGGAGGAAGTCGCCTAATTCTTCCAAAAGTAAGTTAAACTTAACTGTATTTATCTTTATAGTCAAGCCATGTTTATTTGTATAGCCCTTAATCAGAAGGTGTCTCAAAGGGCTTTACAGACCACAGAATGTCAACGCCTAATGTGTAGCTTTGTTTTTCAGTACTATGCTTTATCATTCAGCCTGCTTTGTAAAGTTATAGATCATATTGTTTTATTAAACATTTATTTTTTGGTTTCAAAACAATACAGATTACTTATACAAGCCTTAAACATACTTGTATAAACCTTAAACATACATTCCATACAAAATATATCACTGAAGCAACTTACTAACAAATTCAACCTACGAACAATCGTCTGGAACCTATTTCGTTAGTAAGTAGGACAGCGTCTGTACACATTTATTTACTTTCACAGTCGTCATACAGTTGCACTGAAATGTAAAGGCCTCCTATCTCGTACTTTGGTATAATGCCAATAAAGGCCTTTCATTCATTTACTCGTGCAAGTTTGTACAAAACGATCATTTTTTTATTTTTTCTGGCAATAGGTCACTTTAGGATTTGGTTGTAAAAAGAACATAGTCCTCTTCATAGAGGCACTACATATAATAGTGTAAGACTCTAAATGTACGTATATCTGTTTGAAAAAAAATTACAGAAGCAATAGAAGATCATCTATAATTAGCAACGCTACCTAATGTAATCTAATAAAGAAAGCCCCCAAGCGATACATACTGGTAGATTATATAACAATATTCAGAGGTATATTATCTTTTGATATCTCAAATCCAACCAGGCCCCGATCCTCAGCGCATAACACCAGCAGAAGAACAGTGTAGTTTTCAGGTGCACGTGCCACCAAAGCAGATATCCTGTTGAAAATCGTTTCCACTAAAATAGGTTTTGTTTAAAAATTAAGGTATCCTCATTGCATACAAGGTAACATGTAATTATTTAATACCATTAATTTTTTATGAAAGACCTTAAAAACAAGAGATAAGGCTAGCAATTTATTATGTACCGTGTTTTTACTGATATACTGTATTTTACGGACTATAAGGCAGACCTCATAAACTCCAATCGGCCAGAAATTTGAAAGTGTGCCTTGTATCCAGGTGTGCCTTACAAACCCCAAAAAACTGCGGATAGGATAGGAAATGCATACAGTATTTACACTTGCACAGTAGGCTTATGGTATACTTCTATTTATGCAATAGTTGATTCATTGAAGGACATCGCAGATCAGAATCATAAAACATTTAATTGAAATTACGCAAAGTTTGATTCATCAACAGGTATGCCAAAGAGTTGCTTCCCCCGTCGTGCTGATTTGCTTTTATTAATATCTGTCAGTACAACTTTCTGTTTTTCCATTCTTGAACATAGATAGATAGATAGATAGATAGATAGATAGATAGATAGATAGATAGATAGATAGATAGATAGATAGATAGATAGATAGATAGATAGATACTTAAAAGAGCAATAAGAAATACTGAAAGGTACACCGGGTTATAGGGCGCACCCCAAAAATTAGTCTTTCATCATATATTTTAATATAAGGTACTGTGGACTATAAGGGATAGGCATAGGTGATCGGAATTTACTAGGTGGGGGAGGGGGGAAGCTTTGTATGCATTTTTGATGTTGCTGTAAACGTGGTCCAAAGTTTTTTCACCCCTTGTTGCACAGTTCACATGTTGAAAGAATTTTGGAAGAACAGTCCTTAAACATGCCTTATTAAAGTAGCCAGCGATAATGAAAGCCCCGTCGGGGTGTGCAAGCTGTTGTTTGTTGATGGCAGCGAGCAGGAGGTTTAGCGCTGTGCTAGCGTTAGCATCCGGAGGAATGTAAACAGCTATCACAATGAGCACAGTTAGCTCTCGCGGTATATAAAATGGACCTCTTTCCTGCAGTGCACTCATAACACCATTCATCCACGCCAATCGCGGCCTTCCTCTTGGTCTCCTTCCATTGACTTCTGCTCTGTAGATCCTCTTCAACATTCGCTCCTCATCCATCCTCTCCATGTGTCCAAACCAACCGAGTACTCTCTTATATCAATAGTAATAATTGTACTGGTTAATCATGATCAAATCCTCACATCACGTTAGTGCCAATTTTTACATAACACTAAAACTAAATTTTAACTCAAGTTGTTATCATGCTAACCACAAAGGCTACCCTGCTTCAGTGTCATGTACATTTTAATACAAGACGCTCGGATTTTTCTTTGTAAGTCTTAAAAGTGTAAAACATGACTGAACTCTGCTGTGGTCTTCTGCAGAAGATGCGTGGCTAAGTTCCAGCAGGCCAACAGCCACGTACACACACACTCACTCTCCTCCATAGCAAACAAGTAAGCATCCAAAACAGGACGCGTGGGTCAGAATGGTCCATGTCTGCTTTCTACCAACCCTGATTGGATCAAACAAGGTCCTGTGTTGTTCAAATGTTGCGGCAAACCTTAATCCTCTCACCCCTGCACTTCCAGGAGATCCCTCGTCTGCTGGCTGTCTGTCACTGTGGACAACATCAGCGACAGTCTTGGCGGAAAAGACGTCTTGAATTTCATTAAGGGGGTGGGTTGTTTTCTTGAGCACGTGGCATTTCTTCAAAGGCTGGCCAAGCCTCAGGAAAACGTTACCTGTGGTTTTATTTTGCGGTGGGGAGGGCACTTGGTGCCAGCTTTCAGCTCGCTTCAGTCTAAGAGTTACCTACTTTGGCTTTCCATACTCAAACCTGCAGGAGATCCAAACTGCCTGCGGCTGAGGCTGGAAATAGAATCTACAATCCTGCAAGCTTCTGAAATGACTTCCATTACTTTGACGTGTACGACTGAACCCCATGATGGGGATTAGGACCCCTGAAGACGTCCAAACATGTCAATCACTAACAATGTGACACTGTGTGCTGTAATAGACTGCAGTCTGCTAAAAAGCAGGGTCAAACATAAAACAATTATGTCTTCTCTGTGTCACAAGCAAAACGTAAGGTACAACTTATCAGACCCAAATTCACGTCTAATAAAAGGTTAGGCTTTTCAAAGATTACAAAGGCCGGTAAAAATTGACACAGGTTGTATTAACTCAAAAACAGTTAAGTATGGTATAGCCTGTTGTGGGCCAAGATCCCTCCTGCAGAGTGTGCAAACCTGGTGAAAGACTACAAGAAACGTTTGACCTCTGTAATAGCAAACAGAGGCTACTGTACCAAATATTAAAATTCATTTTCTCAGGTGTTCAAATACTTATTTGCAGCTATATCACACAAATAAATCTTTAAAAAAATCATATATTGTGTTAATCGACTGAAAATCTTAAAATATGGTCAAATGGATACAACTCTTCAAGCATTAGCACGAAATGGGTAATAAACCCTCGCCACTTGCCATGTCTGGCAGTGGCCCACCTCATTGACAGTGATGTTGAAAACATCTTCTAACCGCATCAGGGGCGGAGGCATGTCTAGTGACCTTAATTGTGCTTTTGCACTAGCAAGCCAAGGGCGTGCCCCACGTCAGTTGCAGTTGATCACTTGACCCACAAACTGGCAGCACAGCAGCAGGATGTTCCTCAGCAGGACACTTTTTTATTTCTGTTCCCTCATCCAACGACTCTTCAATTTCATGCACACTGTCTTTTGGTTGCATTTTTTTTAATATCCTGTACTTCGCAAGAGGCACTAGTAAAGACAAAGGGTGTCAGTGTGACATGGCACAGTAACTTGACATGGAGTGGCCTCGTGTGTCCGGCGTGGACCTTTCGAGGGGCCTGCATTTCTTCTCATATCGAGCAAGCGAGCGAGCACAGGAGGGAGAAGGAAAAAGAGAAAGAAAGTGATGGAGGCCAGGGAGGTGAGTGAGCACAGCTGACAGGGGCTTCCTCTGGGTCCTGTGCCTGTTTTCCAAAGGAAGTGCAAGAGGCCTAATCTGTGGCCTCCAGAGTAGTTAGTGAGGGGCGGGGCAAAGGGGGTAGGCGTGCGCCCCCGAACTTATTGTCTACTTTATCATCTGCCGCTTTGGATGGGACTTGCTCCATCTGGACTTATCGTGGAAAACAATCCAGGAGACCGCCAGGGATGATGAGAGTAGCTTACTAGGAAGTGCGCACGTGCCACCAAAACAGATTTACGCAAGATCATGTACATAACTTAAATGAAGGAGCTGAGGGTGGTCACTGTCTATAAGAGCAAAGCTACTTGCAAAAGGTGAAAGGGGACAGCACACCGATTTCCTAGTAACTTCCAAGACTTAACTGTGTACGCGTATTCATGATGATAAAAGCAGACAATCTTATCAGAAAATGGAGAAGTAAAACTATACAACAAACGTTGAAGAACTAAAAACAATAAAAACAAAAGTCTACCCAAAGATCTCTCGATACGTTGCATGGGACTTTACTGTATGAAATAAATTGTTTTGTGTCTGGGCAACATGAGTTAGGAAGCAATATCCACCAGAAGACATCTAATATCCTCAGTTTTTATTTTTGACCAATAATGGCTGTGCTTCAGAAGGTCGGTAAACTGTGATTGGTTGTTTTCTGAGCCCTGACAGCGTCAATGTCATGATCCCTCAACACAATCACCTACAATTTATTCTCCATGATCAGGGTTGGGTAGGGTTACTTTAACTGGATTACTTTCAATTACTTTTGGATTACTCCAATACCAAATATGCTAATAAAAGACAAAGTAAACTAAATATAAACAAAATTATGACTCACAACACGTGGTAAGCTTTCTCTCCTAGCTTTGATCTCTTTGATCTCCGGCAAAACTAACATAAAGTGCGACAGAAACAAAATGAAAATAAATCCAAACAGCTTGCCAACACCATTTTTGCCATTCCATGTATTCCGTTACTCCCCAAGCCTGCACAAAATGTTGTAATTTTATTCATATTTAGTTTCTTTTGTCTTTTGTTATCATATTTAGTATTGGAGTAATCCAAAAGTAATTGAAAGTAATCCAGTTAAAGTAACCCTACCCAACCCTGTCCATGATAGAGATAAACATAAATGAGTTGTCTTTTAAACTCATATTCTACAAACACAATATTGATAGAAATACAATGTTAGTGGTGGCCCATGAAAACGTTTTTGTTTGGAACATTCTGGTAGAATTCCTAAACAAGTAAATTACAATAATTGGTTTAAAATTGATTGTACATTAGAAGACGTACTGATTTTTTTAAGGATGTTAGTACAAGGCCTTCAAAGCGCATTAACTTTGTGGAAGCGTCTTTGGTGCTCCAGGCAATCAAAAAATAAAACAGACACACACAAATAAACTGTATATTTTTTCATGTTTCTGTATTCGAGCTCCGTGCATTAACAATTAACACTGAAGAATTAGATTGGTTTCCACTCAGTGGGATGCAATTAGATTGGATATAGTAGAACTTTGCTAGACAATGACTTGGTTTTTTGTTGATGTCATTCCAAATTCTCAATAAACTGGCGAGGAAAGCGAGCTCTGTTGTGGGCACAGAGCTCGACAGTCTGACAACAGTAGCTGAGAGACGGGCACTGAAAAAGCTGCGGTCAATCATGGACAATTCATCACAACCACTACACAGCATTATATCCAGACAGAAGAGCAGCTTCAGCGACAGACACCTGTCACTGTCTTGTACCACGGACAGACTGAAGAGATCTTTTCTTCCTCATGCCATGAGGCTCTTTAACTCTACCCGGCGAAGTAAAGGCCCACATTAAACCACACCCCCTATATTGCATATTACCGTACTTTTATTGCAGTGTGTATTTTATGTAGCACTATTTAAATACTCTATACAACACGCTACAGTGGGTATTAGCACGTCACATTGGGTATTTGTATATTGTATTCCTTTTGCTTTATTATTGTATTGTTCTCAGCGAAGGGATGCTGCTGGAAATGTGAATTTCCCTATCTATCAAACACAGCTAAAATACAATACTGGAAATGTGTCATTAGCTTCAAAGATATATACCTACAAATGAGACATTTGACATGTATCTCTTCTAATACATGTATCAAATTGGTAAGATCGATTCACCCCAATTCAATGTCACCAGATCTTTCAAATTTAGATTTGATTTTCAAGTTGAGACAAGTCTGTTTCACCCTTACTTGTGACATCAAGTTTTAGCTCTACCTCACCCTACAAGTTGTCGCATCCGATTCCTTACATCCTTCCACTGCACACACTTGCGCTATTTTGAGGATTTGCTGAAGACCCACCCCCCTTTGTTCCCGCTGATTAGGGGGTCTTCTTGGCTGTCACACAGCCAGGAGCCTTCCTCTGAGGGTTAAAAAGACACTCAGGTGTTTGTATGCACACAAACTTCCTCCCTTGTGCGCCACCTGCAAGTGTACTTGAGCGCCACTGGAGCTATTATTGCCGTCATCAGCATCACTGGTGTAGATTTTATGAATACTGCTAACCTAACGGCCATATGTTGCTGTCACCACGACAATATACCGCACAGAATTGGAATTTAAGTGTTCCCTTGTTTCACTCTTGGCAGAACGCGAATTTGGCAGGGACGACAACGTTCTAGTAGACCTTATAAATTAGGGGCTTATCCCACACAATAACAAAGCAATTAAAATTATTTTAAAACAAGTAAGTAGTTTACAGAGCTCTTTAAATTAATAGTAAGTTGCTGCTGGCTTCTATTTCTAATGATAATATGGGTGTAGTTAATTGAAAAATCTAAATTAAGCTGCAGAGATTCTATATAGCAGAGTGGCTTTGCGTCCTTCCTGAGTAAAGATGGCACTGTCCCACCAGCTTCAAGTTCTATTGCTTCTAGTGAAAAATGACAGGTGAGAGAAACTCTATGATCCACTCTGACACCCTGTAATTGAGTTAAGGTCTCTGGATTAAAAGTTCTTTTTGAAGTGGGTTGAGCTCAGCTTTCAATTCTGTCTGATGCATGGATAGGAGAGTGAACTCATTTGTATTGAATTGTCTGCAATCGATGGGGAGATAAAGAGGAATTCATAGGAATATGATTTTGATTGGATTATATTTGCATTTTCTTGTGGAATTTTTAACCCTGGTTTGTCGTGTTTGATTGTCTTACTCAAATTGGTCATCGGCCTGTTTCTACATGTCGTCATTAAGGTCAGAAGTAAGCTTGGGCGCCTGAGCCATCTAGCCTTTGTGAACTATTTGGTAAACCCTTCACTGGCTCCAAGTCATTCCCAGGACACATACATATCCACATTTCCACCTGTTGGAAAATTTTAGTTCAGCAATATCATGGTAGAGTAAATTAACTTTGACAAACCATCTGATAACAACTAATGACGATCCCTGCTCGCTATCAAAGGGCGGAAGTACTTTATTTTTTAAGCATGATGATGGGATGTTATGCACTCAAGCTGTGAAAGTCATTACAAAGCTCATCTCATCTCTCATTAGCCGTACCGCTTATCCTCATTAGGGTCGCGGGGGGGCTGGAGCCCATCCCAGCCATCTCCGGGCAGTGGGCAGGGGACACCCTGAACTGGTTGCCAGCCAATCGCAGGGCACACAGGGACAGACAACTCATTCGCTCATTCACACCTAGGGACAATTTGGACCGGCCAATTCACCTGAAATGCATGTTTTTGGAACGTGGGAGGAAACCGGAGTGCCCGGAGGAAACCCACGCAGGCACGGGGAGAACATACAAACTCCGCACAGGAAGTCTGGAGCTGGATTTGAACCCACGACAGGTTCCCATGACATGAACTGTGCCGCACAAGCGCTAACCACTGCGCCGCCGTGCTGCCCCTATTACAAAGCTTGATTTGGTTATTTAATGTGTGGACAGACACAGTGGTTGAAAAACCCCTTTTTCCTGCATCATTCGCACAAAGAAGATACAGCACGCTATCTATCGGGAAAAATACATATTGTGCCTCACCGCAAAACCGAGTTAAATGCCTTTACTCTCACTAAACTAAGGTAAAAAAAATGTTTTGGACATTCATATATATATTTCAACCCCATCCAGAACCCCACCAACCCCCACCCCCTTCTCAAACCTTGAGAAGCCATGATGTAAGACCACTTTCTCCTTTTGGACAGACTATATATATATATATATATATATATATATATAATATATATATATTTTTATATATAACACATTTTTCATTGCATGTTCTCCCCATACTTGGATGGGTTTCCTGCGGCCAGTTTGATTTCCTCTCCCACATTCATAAAACATACATTTCAGTTTAATTAGCTGGTGCACATTGTCCCCAGGTGTGAATGACTGAGTGAGTTGTCTGTCTCTGTCTGCCCTGCGATTGGCCGGCTACCAGTTCAGGGTGTCCCCTGCCCACTGCCCAAAGATAGCTGGGATGAGCTCCAGCGACCCCACGACCCTACTGGGGATAAGCGGTGAAGATAATGAAAGGATGGATATATATTATTTTATAAATTATATGTGCCCTACTTGTTTCTAAAATGAGCATAATTCATACTTTCTTTTAAAACGGTGTTGAGGCAAATCTCAGTTTTTACTTCTTGGTGCACTTTTATGTCAATGCTGTACTTCCTTATGAAGTCATATTGGAAACTCCTAATGTTGTGTTGCTGCATGACTCCTTCGCACTCAGAGGGAGTGTAGAGGAGTCGGGGGCGGCAGTAGCTCAGGAGGTAGAGCGATCGTCTTAGGATTTAGGGATCCCAGTTCGAATCCCGGCTTGTCCGTGTCACATGTCGAAGTGTCCTTGGGTAAGACATTGAACCCCCAATTACCCCCAATAAGCAGGTTAGCGCCTTACATGGCTGCACAGATCACGGCCGCTATTGGGAAATGTGAAGCACAATTTAAAGCGCTTTGGGAAGTCATTGACTTGAAAAGCGCTATATAAATGCAGATCATTTCATTTCATTTCATTTCAGAGAGAAAAGGGCCTAAGTCTCTTGGTCGAGATGTGTTACCGCATTGTTGTGCGACACCAATAACCTCTGTATGGCAACCCTATCAGCATATTTTCCGGGATCCAAGTCATTCTTTCGTAGGAAGAATGCTCCTACAGAATATACTTCCGAGGCACTTATCCATGAAAAACAATGTTGTAGACATGATTATGCACTGTGGATAGCTCAGGAGGTAGAGCGCTCGACTTGGGATCAAGAGATCGTAGATTCGATTCCCGGCTCCTCCGTGTTATATGTCGAAGTGTCCTTGGGCAAGACACTGAATCCCTAATGCCTCCAATAAGCAGGTCGGGGCCTTGCATGGCTGCATGGCCGCTATTGGTGTGTGAGTGTGTTTGTGAATGGGTAAGTGTGAGGCACATTGTAAAGTGCTTTGGGAGGTCTTCATTGACTTGAAAAGTGCTATATAAATGCAGACCATTTACCATATACTCTATATGGTGCCTTCAAAATCCAATAAATAACAAATAAAAGATGGTTTACCGCTAAATATCTTTTATTTATTTTTGCCCAGTTCCATTTATTGACTAGGAAACACTCCTTTTGTTGTTGAACACATATTTTAAATTGTCATTTGTTGGCAGAAATGTCAGGCCGATCAGCGGTATCCTGCCATGTTCATATTTCAACCAAACCGGGCCCCCCACTCGCTGCCTGGGTTGGCATGTTGTGTGAAGGCAGGAAGGCAAGAGATTCACTGGTGGCTCATTAAAAGCCATTAAGGAGCAACGCACAGACAGGATACGTGTAGTGAATAGAGGAAAGCAGGGCAGGGCTGAGGGCGCTGTTACTCTCTTAACTCCTCCTCACCCCCTCCACCACTCACACACCGTTATCTTCTCCACACAGCACTTCCTATGGCCCCACATGCTTTCTAATAAGCTCCTGCTCTTAGCTGTGCCAGCTTGTCTCATACCCTTTCTGACCTGATGTACAGGAGTCCAGGCGCACTGATAACACATTTTTCATTGCAACAGTCACTATATTTTTGTCCAATACCTTATCTCTGGTTTGTTCCTTTTGTTTAGACAAATCTTTGCCCCGACTCACCTCACGCTCTGTGTTTCTTTTGATATCTTTTTGGTACAGCATGTACAGTGACAGGCCGGATGAGCCTCTGTAAAAGCTGAGGGAGCTGCGGCATGCAGGATGGCCTACTGTCTGGGGCAGGTGGGTCACCGAGGTGTTAAAACTGGGGTCCTCTACGGCTGCCATTGTGGCTCGGTGGCGTCAAACAGAAGCTCTACCTGGACATGACGGGATGGCAGGGTAGCAAAATGTTGCTAGTAGCTGGCAATTATACATCAAGAGGATTCTGTGGAACAATAGTGATGGGTTTCCATGTATTCTTGTTATGAAGGTAGAGATAAAATGAACTAGGTTGAGGTTCAGCTCTAGAAGCGTAACCTGAAGCTAAGCTAGCTGAGGATCATGTGGAAATCTGTCTGCTGTATGTAGTTTCCTTAAAAATCCCCAAGTCCATCAATCTATCCATCCAACTTCATACAGAAGAGTTAACCATTAGAAGGATTCCAGTTGACAGTATCCAGACACCCTAACATGAAGAATACATTCAACTATGTGCTTTTTTTGTTTCTGAATCTGTATGTAATAATGCTCCCTATATTCAAATGATATACAAAACTGCCAATTAAGAATGATAATGTTTGCATGTGAACCGGTTAAATAAAGGCCATTCTCCGCTAACCGCTAAAATATTACATTCAAAAGTCCCTGCTTTGTTTTTTTACACAGACATTCAAAACTACTTGATGACATTAACAACAACAAGTTAACAATAAGAGTTGGCAACCTAAAATGTCAAAAGAGCCAGATTCTATAAAAAACAAAAACCCAAAACTCATGTTTGGAACCACAAAATTTTTTATAGAATTTATAAAGGCCACACAAGGAAGACAACACACACTGCTGTAGAGATTTTTCTATCTTTAATTTCGTGCTCCACCATTAATCTTTTTTTCTCTGAAAGATGCTTGAATTTCCTACACTGATAAGAAAATTGAATTAAGATATTATTTTAACTTTTTTGAGTTCTGATATGAATTACTAATAGCAACAGAATGGATTCAATGAACCAGACCGATTGAAATAGTACACACAATTTATTAACACAGATAATTAATGATAGAAAAAAAAAGGGAGGAGAAGGCGCCTGAGATTATGGGAGTTTTTTACCACTGAAAGTCTGGTAGTTACTAGCACGAAACAAAAGTTGCCCGCCATAATCCTTGTCAATTTGGGGGGATTCCCTTGTACAGAAAAAAAAAACACGCTAGTTCCCAAGAATCAGCAAACATGGTGTTAAATATGTTGTTGCAGAGAGATTTGGTCTTGTGCTCCAGATGGTCGCAATGGTCCATGTACTAAACTCAAGGTCTCAGTGCAGGCCCGCACGGCCGCGCCACGTGGCCGACGCGCAACGAGTCAGCCAGCAAGGTAAGAGAAAAGAGGACTAGCTATCGATCAGCTCTTCTGTTTACATGGGCCAGGAACACTTGACCAGATCATGCCTCTTTGGGCATGGTCTTTCATATCTGATACCACCATGTTCGGATAGCAGTGTTTGAAGTTGCTAAAATGTTAGAAAGCCAAAGAAGTGGGAAAATTGCGTAATGTTCTGTACTTGAGAATGTTTATTTAACCCTAACCCTCCAATCGACATAATTATGTACGGTGAGAATATTAATCAATACATACCCTTGGATGATTTAATTATATTCAAAACTTCATGTTATCAGATTTCATTATGGTACATGATAAATTGGTACGTTCGGGAACTGTCCAAAAGGGGACGCCGTCTTCCATCCATTCCAAAGCGAGCCAACCGAAACAAAGAAAGTGGAAGTCATTTTTGTGCTGGGCTTATTTGCGCAACAATGTATATATGTAAGACGTATATTTGAATTTATTGTAAAACGTGAAGAATGTTTGCCATGTTTCTCATGTTTTTCTCCTATAGAAACCTTATCATTTTCCATTAACAACTGTTTTTCTTAAAACGGCCTGGGAGCCATTAGGTAGCGCCAAAGTGCCACACACGGATCAAGAGCCACCTGTTGCTGACCGACACCCGGTCTAGGTAATTTTTCCAGAAAAAAAAATCTCGATAATATCAGTCAGTTTGGATAGATTTTTATTTAAAGAAAATGTAAACAATCTAAAAACATCCAATTTGATGTTCAAACAAGAATATCTTGTTTCAAAACAATTTGACACAGGTATTAGTGACAACTCGTGCAAATAATCCTTTTAAGGTATTTAGACCACGTGGAATCACTTTGGACAGCTGGGCATAGACTCAATTTAACGCTATGATCTCATAAGGCCGAAACAAGTCATATATCGGGACGTCTTTTTTGTTCCTTGCCAAGATTGGTCAAACAAAGTTGCCTTATCTCCCATTCAGCTTGAAAATTGCCCAAATTTCCTGTTCAGAAGCACCTTGGGTCTGAAACAGACATTGCAGGTTAAAGTCAAAGTCCTGCCTTGCTAATCGAAGGTTGTAGTGCAGTTTGAACACTACTAAGGAGAAAAACAGGGACCATAGGCTTGAGTTGATGATACTACAATGTTACTATCTAGCACTATTGCCAAGGACCCTGAAGACTTGAGAATTTCCCTGGTTTCAAAGATGTTGTTTACATAGTTTTACTGTGAAACCAATCATTTTGTCCACTTATAAAAACGCCTATTGTCTGACTTTCCACTTCTGTCTTGTCAAGCACGCTACTAAGCCGACTCAATGACGAGTGCTGGAATCTAAACCCACTTTCAAGGAATTTTCAGTCACTTGACACCCTTGACCCTGTTAGTGTTTGGACTCTCTCCTGTTACATCTCCACCCCGTTAGAATTCAAACCTTCTAATGGCAAGTTTCAGGCAACAACAAAAAAGTGTCGACGGTGAGTGCTGGAACAGTTAAGTTGTCCCTGGTCAAATATTAAAATAAATAGCGCTGTGTCATTACCGCCGTCAGTTGAGCGAGAATCGTTTTTCTCTTCCGCGATTGAGGTGTTGCCACAGTGACTAATCCTGTTTTCTCAACTGGCCCCGCTCGCGCTGAAAGAGGCTCCGAGTCAGAGTTTGCAGGCTTAGGGAAAATCAAATGGAAGTCAATCACTGTTTTGACAAGAAAGAATTGGCACTCACTAGGTGGGAGGGAGCATCTGTGCACATTAAGGTGATGCTTTCAAGGTCTCTATTATCAAAATACTGTTGGAAATCTGAAGGTTAAAAAGTTCCTATTGAATATAAACTTCCATCGGTAAATGGTATAGATGAGTTTCAATTTTAATAATGGACTACATATGGTTTAAAAGAAAAATATCATTTAAAGTGCAGCACGGCAGAGCAGTGGTTAGCGCGTGTGCGGCACAGTTCTGAGGTCATGAGCTTGAACCTTCCTGTGTGGAATTTGCATGTTCTCCTCTGGGCACTCCGGTTTCCTCCCACCTTCCTCCCGGTCCTAATCGTCCCTAGGTGTGAATGAGCAAGTGAGTTGTCTGTCTCTGTGTGCCCTGCGACTGGCTAGCAAACAGCTCAGGGTGTACCCTGCCCACTGCCCGATGATAGCTGGGATGGGCTTCAGCACCCCCGCGACTCTACTGAGGATAAGCGGTGTCTGCAGTTGAATTTCGCAATTCAGTTCAATGTTGAGGGACAAGAAAACACGCTAATTTTGTTAACAGTGTTCAAAAATGGATAGAACATTCGAAGGAAAATTAATCACAAAGGAATTTTCCTCCTCATAGAGCAAATGTTTTGAGGTTGGTGTAAGGTGTAAAGAAGAGGCGAGCCGTTTCTTTTGAAATGAAGGTTGAATAGGAAAGCTTGATGCGGTTGAAAAAATGGTTGAATTGCTATTTTTCGCAGACAATCTACCAGAGAGGAGGAAGTAGCCTAACTCTTGAAGCCCATCTTCCACAAGTAAGTTAACTTCACTTTTTTTATCTTTACAGAGCATATTATCTATATTAGTAAAATACAGGTTATGTATACAAGCCTTAAACATACTTATATAAACCTTAAACATACAAATCTAGCACTGAAGCAACTTACGAAAAAAATAAACTAACGAACAATCGTAAGTGAGGCAGCATCAGTACTTGCTTCCGTAAAGCGATTTTGGACAGCACCATATTAAGTATCTTGACTTGATCTTTTCGTATTTTGACATTTTTGAAGAGTTTTACATTGTTTATTTTTTTTTACGTTCACAGTTCCCGGATCCCTTAACAACATGTGTCGTTAGGGACCAATAAGGACGCAACTCTGGACAGCATTCTTCATTGATGACGGTCCATGTCTCACAAGCGTAGGGGAAGATGGAAGTAACCAGCGCTTGCATGACCCTGATCTTTGATTTCACTGATATATTCTTATCCCTCCAGATGGGTTTAACTCTGGCAAGTGCGACTCTGGTTTGACCTATCCTGACAACGATTTCTCTTTCCGACCCCTCTTCTGATTTTACGGGTCCAAGATATCTAAATGTGGTCACAGGTTGTAACTCTGTGGTTGATGGTGATGTTTTTGGTAATACCTTGGGTATTGTTGGTCATTACTTTTGTTTTTACTGGTTTGATGCTTTTTCCAGTTGATTGACCAGATATCTGAGTTCCTGTTTGTATCCTGCCAATCCGGCAATATCATCAGCAAAACGGAGGTTAGTTATGTTGTGTCCCAAATAATGACTGTACCTTCATGTTGCTCCAGAGCTTCAGCGATGATCCTCTCCAGGAAGATGTTGATTAAAGTTGGATAGAAATGCAGCCTTGTCTCACGCCGACTATGGTTTGATACTACTCTCCAATGGTACCATTGATCAGTATACCACTGTTGGTATTGGCATACAGTTGTTCAATGGTCTGGAATAGTTTCTGGCCCATGTTGAACTTCCGCATAGTGGCCCACAAAACGTCTCGCCATACTTTGGCAAACGCCTTCTTGAAATCAAATAAAACGTGATAGAGCAAATCTTTTAAAATGTTTTTAAAAGACCTCTTAATGTCATATTAAATCACCCTGTCATTTTAAAGTGTAAAAGTTTAGTTAACAATGAAAAAAATAGAGTAAAAATCAAGGATAGGAATAGCCACTTTCATTTAAGCTCCCAGACACAATACAGACGCGATCAACTCAGCCAGACTAAGCACATTTGTCTCAATATGTGATGATTTGGTGTCCTGTTATTTTCTCATTTCCTGTACTTAAAATGAGAAAGCCCTGTTTTCTTTGACGCCAAGCTCTAAGTCATTCCGAAGCCATTTATCAAATAAGTAAATCAATGCAATACAGGGGCCTGTTTTCAATACTTTGTGGTCAGGGAAGTGTTGTCACATGTGCAGACAGCATTCCGTCCTACTGTATCAAGTCTTTTGGCCCAGCAACCGAATGTTGGGTCCTGGTCATTGGTGATGAGCTATACAGCTGTGTGGATTTCATATTTATGCCTCATCAGCTAGAAATCTATAGCCCTGCACCCTGCTGGCCTGCCTCAGGGGAAAATACCTCAGTGGTTTGCAGATGGATGGAGGATGGTGTTCTACTTGAAGCAACACAGTCAGCTGAGAAGATATGTCACTGACGGTCAACTTTCAAAACACAATCAAGGAAGCCAGCAGGAAGAAAAGAGAAGGATGTTAAAACATATTCCATAAAAATTGATGCTTCAGGAAATTAAGGGGACACAAATCTGTATTATAGTACCATATTTTCAGGATCATAAGGTTAACCTAAAAACCTTAAATTGGGCAGAAATTTGAAAGCGTGCCTTATAACCTGGTGCACCTTATATATATGAAAATACTGGTACATAAAATTGGAAATGCATTTAGAATTTATGTGCAATCATCATTAGAGGTCCAACAAAATGCCTAATTGTTTATTATCCATATCATTGGTGGTCTAGTAGTTTTGTTTCACGCTCTCACCACTGCGATCCGGGTTCAATTCCTGTTGCATCCGATGTGTCGCGATTTCTGTCAGGGACATTATTCGACTGATCAGTTAATTGCACCAATATGTACTGCAGCTCTTGTTGTAGTTTTGATTCCATGTGTCTTTTTATAGTTCAGTGTGCCTCATATATGAAAAATATATGACAAAGAAGTATTTTTTGGGGGTGGGCCTTATAATCTGGTTCATCTCACTGTGCGGAAAATACAGTATATAGTGATCATCTTTAACATTTTTTTAATAATATACTAATTCTAAAAGCATCTTATAAAAGCCACTAAAAGGGGAAAAAAATCAGACAAGTGAACTTTCACCGCTTCTCTAAAAAAAAAGTCAAAAACTTGCGCGGCAACATTGTGATAGTCACGTAGGAGAGAAAGGTCTCATAGCTACATAGTCTAACTGTGCAGCAATAATTAAAGTAAACCCCACTTGTTTCTCTATTTTTTATTTTCTTAGTGATGAGAAATACAACAATAACAATATTTGTTTTAAAGTGAACTTCTGCATGCAATGTAATTCTGGCCCTGATTATTATGTCCAGGATAGATTTTTTTGTGCGGTGTCTGGGCAGTGCGCAATGGTGCACACGCAGACCTTAGAGGGAACATTGGTCCTGAACTTCAATTTTGCTTCCGGGTTTACTCAGATGGATTGCAAGAAAATGGAAAAACAAATGATTGTCGTGTATTTTGAACCAAAGCAGCTGATTTGTTTACACTTGGCACCAAATTTCTATTACATTAAGTTTAAATGGCTTCCTCTGAGGCTTTTCAGTCAAAGTTGTAGATCACATTCAAAACAAGGGAGAACAGGGGGGTCATTCTATTGCGTATTTCCTTTACAGAGTTTGGAGTTCTCAAGTCAATCTAGGATAGCAGTTTATTGATACAAAACACTGCATTAGAAAGTGACACTAAATCAGCAAAGGAACAATTTTAAACAGATACTGAATTTCTTATCCATCCATTTTCTGCATCGCTTATCCTCACCAAGGTCGTGGCGGGTACTGGAGCCATTCCCGGCCCTCTTCGGGGATTGGGCAGGAGACACTTGAAACTGGGTGCCAATCAGTCGCAGGTCACACGGAGACATGCACGGGCATAGAGAACATGGATTCACCAATCAAGCTGCCACGCATGTCGGAATGTGGGAGGAAACCAAAGTGCCCGGAGGAAACCCACTCAGGCAAGAGGACAACATGTAAACTCCGCACAGGGTGGCCTGTAGCTGTAATTGAACCCTGGACCTTCGCACTGTGGGGCTAAGAGGTTTTTTAGTAATACACCGTAACCCTTTAAAAAGACTGTCAATCTGGATCCTTAGAGCATATTTTTGGGTACGATAAAAACAACAAATTCTCTATTTATATACCGAAGCCTTAGCCCCTGTTGGCATACTCATCCCACCTCCGGCAGAAGTCCTCCACATCGCGTCAATGTTGGCCCCAGTAGAAAATTAAAATGACAAATACGTAAAAAAATAAAGATCAAAGGATGAAAACTGTACGATACAAATGAGCTGTTGTAGCCTTGCTGACTCTCCTAGAAGTGGGGTCCTTACTTTGAGGTGTGCTTAAGAAGTTTAAAATTAAATACTTTCTATACTAAGTGTGTGTTAACAATGCCTAACTGAGTTCATAGAGCCTTTCTAAATTTTCTTTCACCACAGCTATCTGCTTTTATCTTATTTTTATTATTGGCCACGGAGGTTGGAGAGGAATTTCACGCGCATGCTCGCAGTTTTATTTTATTTCGTATGAAGATGGTGAAAGTAAGAAAATGGCTGTTTCAAATAGTGTCCAAATGCCAATCAAACCCCCAAGGAGATAAAAACAGATTTTTTTGAGCACGTCTAGGAGAGTCATGTACTTGCACGCACGAAACATGCAGCTTGGCGGAGGCTGAAAAGATGATTTCAGCGAGAAAATGGCATCAGCAAGTAGTTTGAAGTTACAGAAATCACCTTTGAAGTAAGAAATAAACAATGAAAATGCATTTTAGGAATATTAGCTAACCCTTACAAAACAAAACAAATAAGAAATATGACCTAAAAATTAGAACCCCAAATCACTCAATATATCTTTAATGTTATATCCAACCAAATCGTTCTGACTGTAGCCTACACAATCTGTACCAATCTATTGTAAATGGAGTATCCCTATACACCAGTGCTAACCTAAAAGCTTATAAAAACCTGAATGTTCTTTTTAGCTGGTACCTGATGCTGCGCTTCATTAAAATGCACCCTTGACCTGAAATGTCCCCTTCGTGCAATATTTACTGAAATGACTTTGTATCTGAATTCTTGGGTAATGTACTAGAACAGTAAAGCATGGGGCATTTGCACCATGTATAGAAATCTATTTTGTGCATGTTAAAAATATTTATTTTGGCAAAATGACATGTTCTCTAAACATTTGTCCCTCATTTTATCCGTTGATAATATGACAGTTGGTTTCCGCGTTATATGCTTTATGATAGAGCCCATAAGAGTTCTCAAGACACGTGAGATTTGGGAAATGACTAAATTGAATCCCTGGGTCATTACAATGGAAGCAGCTCATTTATTTAGTAAGCAATGGCAATGGTAAGCCACTAACGTAGCTAGTCAACACTAGCTAACTTATTATGTCAAGTGTCTTTGATGTGCCTCGTACCTACTGAACATAAAATTGCTCGTAAATACATGAAGGGTACCTTGTTAAAAAAAAAAAAGATTCTGCAAAACCTGGAATACAAGGCTGCCAGCCTGCCAGTGTTGTGCCTTGGCACAACACCATTCCCTTTGTTTGATATGCAGATAAACATCGCCGTCTTGAGTTAAAGGGATAAAATTCCAAATTGGGCTACTTAGAAGCTTGCCCACAGCACAAGAATTAATCACCACGGTAGAAAGTGGTAGGTAAAGTCCTCTGTCATGGTAATTTTTGTTTTGTTTTGACTCAACTGCCTATTCAACTGCTATGCGCTCCGGTGCTTCATGCTGTCTGTCATGGTTTACATTCTAACAGAGAATGAAATGTGACGGGCAAAGGGTCAAAACGACCTTCTTTTGAAATTATCAGAAAATGTATTAAATAATGAGAACATTTGACAGGCATGATATCTGTTTGTTTCTGTCTGGATCATATCCTATTCCCTAATGATTTACATTTTTGGAGGAATATGTGACTTTTAGATCACCTTAAACAATGTAAATTGAATAAATCAAATATTAGAGGTGCTCAAATATGTATGATGTGGCTTTGAACGCAGAGGTGAGTAGTAATGAGTTCAATTTACCCCGTTACATTTACTTGAGTAAGTTTCAGGAAACGTTGTACTTGTGGTTGGATTTTTAATCACAATTTTTCTTTACTTTTACTTGTGTAGATTTGTGAAGAAGAAACAGTACTCATACTCTGTTACATTATGCTACATTGAAGCCGTTACTTAAGTAACTTAAGTCCCCTCCATGTAAGTACGTGCATTCCTCCAACTCCTTTGCTTGCTTTTTTTCTCTCTGGTGAGAGCCACTGTGCCACCCAAGCCCCGCCGCTTTTAAAGGGGCCGTGTCACATACCAACTAGGTGGCTGTTTAAAAGCAAACCAGCATCTGTGTGCGATGTGGCATGGAGCCCAAAGGTAAAAAACTCTATTAATCTGATCTTATTTACTTTACCTTTTCAAAAAAACTTTGCTTTTTTTATTTTCATAAATGCATGCAAAATTTTATTGCAATCTTCTTTTGTTGGCCAGATGCATCATTTATTCATTCTTTCATTTATTCATTCATTACAGGCAGTTATATTCTTTGTGCACACATGTAAATGTAACCTAAATCCAGCAGAATGCTGGGCGAAAAATACTGATCAAATCCCAGCCCTTTTTTCGTAGGCCTATATACAAAAACTAGAGCAAATTAATTTTAAATTCCTGACACTTTTGTTGAACTGATACTCCCAGCAGGTGCAAAACAATTTTTACAGCCCGTATATATACTGTATATTTATAATTTCATGAACAGTTTTACCGGAATTCAATACCAGCACTGGCAAAGAGAACAAATGGACAATTTTATCACAATAATATACCAACAATGGAAGAACAAGTACCAAAAATATTAAGGACAAAATACCCACAATGTTAGAACAGACATACATCACAGAACACACTAAAACCCTTGTAGTGCATATTCTGACCAGACCAACTGTTAGTAGAGTAGCTAAAACCAGTCAATATTTTCCCATTGTTTCAGTTGTAAACTCTTACTGTTCGACAATCCATTATTTTCATTGTAATCTGCTGGAAGTTTCTGCGCCACCGTAGTCTTGGTACTGGGAGGAAAACGCCACTGTTACATGAAACGAAAGCGCCAAGACAAAAACAATAACTTTCAAAGTGCTAAATATGCTACGGCATTAGCATCCATGAGTACTTCCGCTAAGAATGCATTGCGTGTGACGTCATGTGTCTTCTTATGCTTGCGGGAAACTAGTTGCGTTTAGACGGGTGAGGGCACAGAAGTCACAAGAGATGGCATACAGGTCGCATTTAATCAGAAATTAAACGATTTCACAAAAACATCAGATTTCACCCAAAAATGTTGCATTTCTTGGCTCGGCCTAGGTTCGAACACGTGACCCCCAGGCCACCGAGAAATTTGAAGAACACTTTTATGCATATTGTGTGTATGTTTGAATGTGTTACATACATATGTGTGAGTGTGTGCATGATTTTCTACATGGAAGGGGGATTACCTCATGTGCGGTCCCTTCTCAAGGTTTCTTCATTTTTTTCTAATGTTGAGGTTTTTGAGTTTTTCTTGCCCTTATGTAGGTTTTAGATCAGGGGATGGTGTAGTAATAGTCTGTAGTTTGCAATAATCTGTGGTCTGTGCAGCTCTTTGAGACTCCTTCTGATTCGGGGTTATACAAATAAACGGGACTTGACTACTTTTACTCGTCCTTATTTGAATAACTATTTTTTATTTCTCCCTCAGCAATATTATTCTGAAGTAACAATACTTTTACTTGAGTAAAATGTCTGGCTACTCTCTATCCATCTCTGTTTGAACGCAGTTCAACAGTAACGAGTCGAGCATATTCTGCAGGTCCATTTCATGCTTGTCAACCTGTACGTTTTTGCCGTACAAAGTACGTTTATTTTGCATTTTAAGACGTGTACAACATACAAGAGAATCCGTACGGAAAAACGCTAATACGTCAATTATGTGTACCATCCGGTATACACCGACTATCATGAAACGGCAAATCAATCAAGTCAAACGAGTTCGCCGCTGTAGCCTCTATCTCGGGATCGTTTCTTTCGTTGCAAACGAAGCGAGCGGTTTGATGCTACTGTGCGCATGCATCTGCCGCCTGGGGATTTCCCGTCATGCATCATTCAACATCAGATTTCATGTGGTAGTTGTGTAGTGAAAGGAAGTCCGTCTCATTTTAGAGAACCAGGTTTTTCGGCTCAACTCATTAAAGAGAGCCGGCTCTCAAACGGCTCACTTGCTTTGATGCATTATATTACGAATTATTATGTTGTATAAAGAAGTTAAGAAAAAAAGGAAGTAAAGGAGAAAATGGAAAAACAGGTTTGTGGTTATCCCTTTAACCAGTATATTACCAACAATAATTAAATGCAGAAAATGAATTAATAATTTGAATAGGAAAATGTATTATTCTACTTATTTATATTTGCATGTATTTTTTCCTTCTACAGTGAACGTCCAAGCTACTTAATTTTTGAACTTTCTTTATAATAAACCTCATTCATGTCAAGCAACTCAGTATCTCACAACAAAATGTTAATTAACGATATATATGATATAACGAAACACATGTACAATATAACATGTTAAACTACATAAATAAACACGTTTGAAAAAAAAATATGGTGTAAGATTCTTTTGTATTTTGTAAGGGAAAATACGACAGTTTGGAAGGGCATGGAGCCGTGGAGGTTGACAGGTATGCCATTTTACTATCAGCAGATAGGTGGCAGCAGAGAGCCGTGCAGCCAGGCCGACAATAATAACACGCACACACATCTGACACACACTAGTGGGAATCGTACTGTAAACAATTAAAAATGCTTTACTCGGTGGCATTGGTTTCTTACCCCACACTGTTTGAAAAGGCAGCAACAAGAACCATGCCAGGATTTTTGGATTATGATGAAAACCTCGAGTATCGTGGTATGTTCTTCTTAATTAATCATTGGCAATTCTTAATAAATAAGTCAATTGTAGATATGAATTTATACATGCCAGTTATGTAACAGGAGTGGAGCATATTTCGTTGGCATTCCCTTCGACCAAGGTGAGCGTGCACGTTTTCCACACGTTCTGTGCAGGCAAACAAATAAAAGCACAGGGCAGGGGGTAAGCACCCCCTTGCCCCCTTTTCCCTCTCTCTTTAATTAGCTGCAGGCCACAAATTGACAGCTGCTGGAGGTCCAGATAACAAAAGTATACGAGCAGGGACTCCAAATATTTGCTTCCATGCCGACTTGGGCTCTTACAGAATGGAAAATATTGCCAGTAAATATATTTGCATGCAAACATCGCATGTCGTGCATTCAGTGAGGATTGTTCATATGGTTGCACAACAAATGAATTAAACAAAAAGTGCAAGCTTCCATGTTTAACACAAATGCAGGCATGCGATTGGGTCTTTGCGACATGGGCGCTTTGGCCTGGCATCAATCGTGGCATCAGAGTGGGCATACACAAGGCGAGGAATAGAAATTCCATTACAAGCAACGGGCAGGGCTCAAGTTTCACTTGCATGGAAATTTGTGCACGACATTTATTCCATGCAGTGATCCGTTCTATGTCATGAGAAGGACATAGCTCACTCATTTGAAAATGATTTAGAAAACTATGTCGAAGGAGGCGTTATAACTATGCTGAAACCCGTAAATAGAAAGGTATACACAGACAAAATATGTTATCAAATTGATAAACGAATTAAAAAAGTCAATTAAAAGTCCAAAAATATGGAGAGTTTGAATAACACATTTGGTTTAATGACACAATACATCGACCAGCAGCAACGTTGTAGTTTTACAAGTTATGTAACAATTTAAGATTAGTTTAAAATTAAATATTGTCGTATCCGTTGTTTTATTATTGTTATTCTCATTCTTCTTCTTATTATTATATTTATTATATCATTATTATTATTACTATTGTTATTATTGTTATTATAATTACTACTATTATCACATATTTTATCATTATTATTATTTGTATTATTATTATTATTATTGTTGTTATTATTATTACTACTATTATCATTATTATGATTATCATTGTTAGTAGTAATAGTAGTATTGAGACGATAATAAGAATGATGATGATGATTTTTATTAATCATGAATATTATCATCAATATTATCATCAATATAATTATTATTATTATTATTATTGTTATTATTATTATACATTTACGGATTGGGGAAAAAGAGTACAGATTGGCCCACTCGTTTGAACACGTGTACGAATTTACTAATAAATTTACAGTATTTGTATTATTCATCTGCTTCTATTTAATGACTGTTGTTTTTTAGTATTATGTAACTCGTTTTAATTTGTTAAAAGTATGTGTTTTAGAGTTTATAAATGCGTCTTTAATTATATATATATATATATATATATATATATATATATATATATATATATATATATATATATATATATATATATATATATATATATATATATATATATATATATATATATATATATATATATATATATATATATATATATATATATATATATATATATATATATAAAATCATGCATGCTTTATTTGGACAAACAAGAATAACAAAAGACAATTAAAATCAGACAGAATCCTTACATATTGAATAAAATAAAAATATCCACATATATATATATATATATATATATATATATATATATATATATATATATATATATATATATATATATATATATATATATATATATATATATATATATATATATATATGTATATATGTATGCACCTCAAGGATATTTTTATTTTATTCAATATGTAAGGATTCTGTCTGATTTTAATTATTTTTTGTTATTCTTGTTTGTCCAAATAAAGCATGCATGATAATAATTGTAAATATTAAAAAGTCCAAATTGTAGCATAAAGGCAAATTAAGGCCGGGTGGTAGTTAAGAATCTGTACTCGCAATTAACTTTTTACCTCAAAGAAAACCATCCGGTCAGCAGGCAGGAGGCCTCGGCAACCATTAAATTCTTTTAATACATTTTAAAGTTATGCACGTGGCAGAAAAAAAAATCAAATTAATTCATGCAAAAGATTTTGTAAACGTGCAAAATGTGCTTTTGGAAAAAAAATGCACAGTGGAAAAGAGTAAGAAAATTTTTAATTAGATAAACAGGATTGCATAAACAGAAGCTTGTATTTAGTTCACTCAAGAGAATGTACATTTTGTGGGTATAAAAATCTCAATTTAGTGAGTTTTATAGCAAATCACTTAAAAAAATATTGTTTTAACTAATGCATGTTTGACTAAAAAGAACTCTGAGTTTGTGAACAAATACAAAAAAAGTAAACAAACTGTGAACAATTAACTATATCGAAAGAAATATCAAAACAACTTAAAATACTGTAAATTATCAAATTGAAACGAGTGTACAGTGTATGTTAAACTGTATTTTGCACACTAAATAATATACTTTTTACAAGCTATAGAACATTTTTACTGCAAACTTTAAATGATAATTTGCCTAGTGTGCACGTTTCTGTTGCGCTTGCGTGCATCCATGCGCGTGCGCGCGTGCTTGTCCACCACGCACGTCAAAGCGAATTAGACGAAGGCAAAAGTGTGTCTGCAAGTGTCAGTCAGGCGAATTTATTTATGAGTGCGTAATGAAGCATTTCGGAAGTATGCAGACTAAACAGCGTCTGTTTCCCGTGCACACAAAAACACTGACACCGAATTACTAATTTTAGCCCGCATTTAGCAAAATAAATACAAATATGTCTCTTATTGCCAGTGAAAATAAAAACACCTTGGAGAAAAAGCACGTTAAGTCTGGCTTGTGTAACGAGAAGACTTTCCGTCTTTGGCACAAAATTATGCAGACTGTACTTGATGAATTAATCAATCAGTGAGAACGTGCTAGTAATTTTCCCGGATGAAATTGAAGGAGGAGGCCTATTTCTTGCAAATCCAATCTTGCAAATCAAAACAATTTGCATTTTGAATTTTGTTATTTATGTATGGATTCACGTTTCAAAGTCAAGTCAATAGATCATTTCATTTCTTTGTGTGTGCATCCAAAAACATTTATTTAGAGATTCTTTAAAAAAAAATAGAAAACAAAGAATCATTCGCACTATTCAGTTATTTATATTTTTATATCAGTGATGTATTTTTTTAAAGGCCTTAACATTTTGGTAACGTTTGAAATTGCACAATGCCAAAGAACACACAAGTGCATTTTGAAGTCCTTTGGACCCCCCTCATTCGGGTCACCGCGTCTAATCCACCCCAGAATACAGTGTCAGTTCCTGACTTTGTTTCATGTTTTTTTCATACATATATATTTTAGCTGTTGCATGTTTAATAACACTGACATGGAATTTTGTACATGCGTAATTTCTTATGTAATTTAACCCTCATTTATCTTTATATTCCAATGCCATTGTTTTTTTAATTATTCAAAACACAAAAAAACTATTAAGTAATCTCATAATTTGTTTCTCATTTCCTGATGACATTGTTAAGTTTCCTCATCCATGAACAATATGTTTTTAATACATTTGATTTAGGCCTCTGGTGTTTAAAAAAATAGAATGTTCCTTTCATTTTGCAAAAAAAAGAAAAAAATATTAAAAAGAAAACAAAAAATATATATTTTATCCTTTTAATACTTAGAACGTGTTGACATTTTATGACCAGTCAAAGGTTAACTACAATCCAATTTACTTCCTATAGGGAAGGTAAAGAACTGTAGCCTTATTTTACAAAATAAAATAATAAATACAGAACTGAAGGAGCTCCACAAAACAAATAATTGTGCAGCCTCTAGTATATATTTTTTCATGACGTCCCAATATTTTGAGACAGGATATTTGAGTTTTCACTACAACCATCAAAATTTAGACGAGAAATAAAACACATTTCAGTTGATCTGTAATGAATCCAGAATGTATGACATTTGTTTTTTAATAATATTACAAAAAATAAAATGCATCATAATAATCACATTTTTAGAGACAGTCCTTCACTGTAAAATCAAATGCCTAATGAAAAATTGCAAAATGTATTTATACCAACCAAATATCAAATGAAAAATAAAATGAATTGTTGCTGTTGTGGAAAACACAGTATTCTCAAAATGTGTTTATTAAAATAGGCTGGAGATAAAAACACATATTATTCCCCTCAAAACGAATTATGACAATATATATTAAATTCACGAGAAAGCAATGATACAATTCAGTATAATATAATATAATATGATATAATATAATATAATATAATATAATATAATATAATATAATATAATATAATATAATATAATATAATATAATATAATATAACATAATATAATATAATATAATATAATATAATATAATATAATATAACATAACATAACATAACATAACATAACATAACATAACATAACATAACATAATATAATATAATAGTCATGTTTATTTGTTTAGACCTTGATCACAAGGAGTTTCAAGGGCTTCACACCACAGATTATTGCAAACTACAGAAATACTAAAAAAAAACTACCATGGAAATACTAAATAAAAATTACTTCAAGTAATCTATTTAAAAGAAAGTATAACATGCCACAAGCAGCCCCCGACTCCAAAATAGTCCCCCACCCCTGGAGTACAACATTGTATGAGTTATAGTATATAATATAAGATAACAATATTGTCAGATCAAAAAAATAAATAAAAACATCACTCTTCAAATAATTGTTTAACAAATCATTGAGGACTTTGGAAATAATGAAACATAAAAAAACATTTTGGAGATAATTATTTTTTCACATGAAGGTAATTATATAGAAATATTGTGTATTATATAGAAGACAACAATATTTTTTGGGTATTTATCCAACCCATTCTCTTCTAATTTTTGTCGAGTATTTCGCAATTTTTTATGCAGAAAATAGTGATAATTGCTGTGGCTTAACAAATTGATAAATTATAAAGGTTTTACTTGTGCACTTTGGCAATCTGCCATAGCCACAGGTAGCTGCATTATTGTTTTATATTGCTAACATTATTAAGAAACAAATATAAATCACAAGTAAGAACCAATTTGATATTTTTTTATGTCAATAAGGTATCATTTTTGAGAAAGGACACTTCTGACAATTCTCAGGTATTGCAGATGGCATTGTTGCTCGAGAGTAAGGGAGATAAGGATAAGAAAGAAAGAAATTAAAGACTCAGAAACTAAAAACTGTATTTTGATTCTAACCATGTGATCATTTCCAAATGGTCAAACAAAAGACTTATTATGATGTAAGACATGATTATGTGTTGAAATGAAAACATCCATTTTTTAGGGAATGCTTCTCCTGTAAACCTTTAGTTTCATGTTTTTTTCTTTTTGGATAATGTGCTAATTTTGGGTGGTCATATTCGGTGCAACATGCTTAAAAACGTAAATGAGTGACTCAAATCGCATGAAACTCTTGATAAAAATCGTCTTCCACATTCGACCCACTGTCCATATGTTGCCCACTATAGTAAAAGTCAAATTCTGTGTTACAGAAGAGGGAGGAGTCTATCATTCCCAAGTGTGTGTACATTTGTGTTTACAGTATGTGTGAATGGGGTTCCATGCACTGGACTGATATGGGAGATTGGTCTTGGATGAGCTTTTTCAGTCACCCCCCTTTCCCCTTCTCCATGGTTGTTTTGACTAGCGTGCCAGCTCCCAGACTGCCACTCGAGCGACCCTACTCTCGGCTAGCGGACCTTTAGCGTTCTGGTCAGAAGCGGAAACCTTTGAAAACAGGACTGTTTATACTATGAAAAAAATGCCTTTATTTGAAATTGACCTCTAACTTAGGTCTTCTATACACAGTGTGGATGAACTCTGTTGTCTTATGTAATAGATCTGTACGTGTGTTGTCTTGGTACAAAAGGCGTGATGAGGCGTTACTTCAGCCACATTTATCCCAAAATATACTAGTTTTATTCCACCTTCAAAGTTGAAACTGGGATAGCCTTTGTGTGTCAAATTCCGGTGTGACCGGAAAAGTGGATTCCATAAACTTGGAGAAAACATTTTACGGGTTAGGTAAGTATTTAGTAAAAATAGTTAAAAGGCAAATAAATAGATACATGTTTATCAGGAGTTTGAAAACATCAGAGAAATCAAGGTCATATCAAACCAGACCATGCAACACATACCTGCTACAAAGTATCAGACAACAAACAAGCTCAAACCAAAACCACACAAAAAAAGTATAGAATATATTCACAATGTTTCTTTTGACGTCTTACTTTCATGTTTTGTTCTGTCAAAGCCAATTGTTTTGGAATAATATGGAAAATACTGTACTGTATTGTCATTGAAACATGTCAAATCCACAACATAATGAAATAAGTGCCAGCCTAATGGTGCTGGTAAATTTACAATAAGATAAAATACCACAGTTTGAAATGCTAAGTTAAGGGTAAAAGTATAAAAATAAGTAATATCAAATTAAATAAAAATGTAGTTGTTCAACCATGCATGAGTATTTCACTGTATCTTCTCCCTTTAATGTTTTGTTCTGTTAGAACCATACAGTATATCACCTTATCTTGTATCTCCTTTCTTTCATGTTTTGTTCATTTAAATCCAATTACAGGTTCAACATTATGTAGCAGGGATGCATAGTCGAGACTGTGTTACGATAGTTTTGATATCTTCGAATCCCACTAAACATTGTTGATCTTTTTCTGTACATTATCTGATGCTGATTCTTTTTTTTATAAATAATGGTATGGTTGCAGTACAGGCCAGTAGATCGTATTACAGAAACTGCTAAAGTGAGCGCTTCGGTCATAAAATTGACATAAAAACCCATTTTAGTTTGATATTAATATTTTATTCTATTGTATTTTAGTGTTGAAAACCCGTAGCCCTTATGGTGTGGCCAAGAAAGAGTCATTGAGCATCAGGCAGCCAATGCAAAAGCACCAGAAGATGACATCAATACTCAGGATGATGAATTTGCTATGACTTGGCCTGCTGTCTATCTTTTGTCATTTACTGTAATTAGACATCTGATGCTCGGATCCTGTTCTAGTTAGCGAATTTATTTATAACATAAACAAAAATTTAAAATATACATCCATACAATATGATCAAGGACAACGAAAAAGAGAAAAACAGTGAGCAGGATTTTTACTTTTAGCTCAGAATTCTTACTTACATCTCCAAAGTCTTATTTTAAAGTGACTTTTTGGTGAGTATTCCGACAGATCCTTTTAAAACAGGCTACGATATCAGACTTTTGTCTTGAGTACATTTTACAATCAGTTGGGTCAAATTTGGGTCCAGTTTAAAGATTTTGACCCGGAACATTTTTTTTTCCAGAGTGGAACTGATGAAGTTTTAAGACAAAATTCGCTCTCCGGAAAAAACTCAATTATCAACAAATTTTATTGCTCTGTGTGACGATAGATGATTCAATCAAAGTTATCAAGCAATAATAATGCCAATGCCTGTGTCCCATATTGACAAATATACATTTTTAAACTTGTCTCCCTCCCACAGTTAAGATCTGTGAGGCTCATTTTGACCTTAATGTTTTTCATAAATAATAGTTTTAAAAAAAGGTGTCAGCAGTTTTTTTGTCAAAATGACAAAATATTGCAAAAGAAAAGTTTATCAATTGCATGGGATAGAGGGTAGCGTGGTGTTTGGGCATTGCTCCGCCTAACCCTGTCGCTCTCACAATCAAAATGTTTTGTGTGCTTGGCTATTTTTCATGGGTAAATAAAGTTTGTTCTGTGGGTTTTTATCATAAAGTGTCCCAACAGTGAGCTTACATATTTAATGAGCTTCCATATGAAGGATTCTTCAGTGATCTACAGCCAAACATAGGGTCTGTTGTGACACAATGACTGTAAACTGTGGGGAAAACTGTGACCTTTATGTAATGCACCGAACTGTAATTCACATCAGTGTTGCCCTAGCAATGCATGCACCTAACTTGACTTCAAGCATACCAACATTGGAACGCTATTACCAAAAATTCCTTTATCAATGTTTTATCTCCCGGCCAAATGTACTCATGATAAGAGCCTTATATGGCTCTCAAACCACAGGTTCATGATCTGAGATCCAGTTGAGCTACAAAATTGGGTTCAATCATTTAAAGTTAAGCTTAATGCCTAAACAAATGAATAGTTATTGGGTGAAAATAATGTCAAAAGTTTTTTTCTAGTGATTATGAAGAGACTTAGATGTGTTCCATTTTCTACTGGAAGTTATCTGGGAATAACACGTTTTACGATGCACCCACCCCTGCCATGAAGTAAATAAAATACACTATAAAGAACTAAAACTAATAAAAACAAACAGACAAAAACGGGCAGCACGGCGGCACAGTGTTTAGCGCGTGTGTGGCACAGTTCTGAGGTCATGAGATCGAACCTCCTGTGTGGCGTTTGCATGTTCTCCCCGTGCTTACGTGGGTTTCCTCCGGGCACTCCGGTTTCCTCCCACATTCCAATTTCAGGTAAATTGGCCGGTTCAAATTGTCCCTAGGTATGAATGAGCGAGTGAGTTGTCTGTCTCCGTGTGGCCTTGCTACTACACTGATGGACATTTTGCATTTATTTCTGCTTTCTGTTTGGGTAAATATCACATCAACGATTCAATTTATTATTCGACAGTACAAAAGCTACTTGTGCAAAAAATACAACAACCAAAAAACAATTCTAAATGATCATACAGTGCTTCTGGTAAACAAATGGGTAATATGAACCAATGTAAAAATGTATATTTATTAGGTGGTTTGGTATACGTAAATATTCAGGAGATCTTGCTGTGGGACATTATTTAAAGAAATTCTAAGAGGTAAAATCAAATAAGCATATGCTGCGGCCTATTCCTTTTCAAATTTGTTACGTATGTTGTTTTTGTCTTCTTGTCCTGTTTTTGTTTTCTTTTTTTGTTGGAAATAAAGTTTCTATTCATTCAACAAATGCCTGTGAAAACGGTTTGTCGTCTGGTTTCAATGCACATTAGATTATTTAATTGTATAATTGTTAACAAAATAAGGATTCTACTTCGCAGATTTTGCCTGTCACAGGTTTTTTGAACATAAAACGTAAACATGGATTCACTGTAATAACAATTTCCAAATGAGTACAGACGCTCCCCCTACTTACGACTATTTGACTTACAAAACGGTAGACATGAACATTTTTTTCGGGATGTGGAAAAATATCCGGACATTGCTGTAAGTTAGATTTTGTATTGTGTGCACCTTTTTCCGAGTACAGGACATTACTGTAGTGCTTCTTTCTGCCGCTACTGGCACTGTGAGAGGTCACCCAGCATCCATCCCGAAGAAGAAATCCGTTTCGTCTTCCTAGTTCATGTGTAAACATTGTAAACTGTATCTCCAGCGCGCTGAGAACTTTAATATCTCTTGCATCCATTCAATATGGTTAGTGTAAAGGGTAAAGAAGAGACAAGCCGTTTCATTTGAAATGAAAGTGTAATAAGAAAGCCTTATGCGGTTGAGAAAATAGTTGGATCGCTTTTTTTCCCGCTACTTTTTACCACGGAGGAGGAAGTCTCCTAGCTCTTGAAGCCCATCTTCCAAAAGTAAGTTAAGCTTAACTTTATTTATCTTTATAGAGCATATTATTCTATTAGATGTTTATTTTTTTTAGTACAAAACAATACAGGTTACTTATACAAACCTTATACATACAAAATAAAGCACTGAAGAAACTTGAACTTATGAACGATCGTCCAAAACCTTGTTCGTAAGTAGGGCAGCGTCTGTATAATTTTGGGTTGGAAAACAAAACTTTCATGGGTGTAATCTTTACTCTTTCTATGAAATCTTTAAAACGTCAGATTTCTGTGAAAGCTCAACTGCTAAATTGGCAAATGCACAACCCTTCTGGAGACCCCTTAATTCATTTTAGGTGGGGGCTGCCCCCTGCCCAGGAGGCCCTACCGAGATTTCCTTGCTGCCGAATGTGCATAGACGCACCCTGCATCTCATCTGGCGCTCCCCGCTGAGTCTTTGTGACACATAATCAGAGGCACCGCTAGCTACTCAGAGAAAATGAAAGAGTTTATTCCATGTTTTCCACCGAAGCGGCCGCCAGCTTTTCCAAAATTCCATCATCTGTCTCTCCTGTTTGCCCGTCTTTCCACACGTGCTCACACGCGTCTTCATTTTCTCCCCCTCGGGCTCTCCTGTCCTATCGATTACAGCTGACCACCGGTCAGGTGGGGCGGCGGGAGGTTTTCCAAATCTCCCCCTACTTGCAACTCCGGTCCGGTATACGTGGGACTGCATGCGGGCAGGGCAGAGAGGAGAGAGACACCTGGCCAAACCGCAGAAAACACTTCCAGCTGCAGACTGCCTGATGCTCGCCGCAGAGAGAATTCAGGCCAAAGGTGGAGGAGCTCGCTCAAGTCGAGCTCACCGCCCGAACAACGTTTGCCTCTCTGCCGCCGTGTTTATTTTCATCACGCCGCACACGTTCATGCGAGGCCGGCTGGGCAGGGTTTTGACTTTAATGAGCGAGTCTGGGCAAATGTAAAACAGGACAGATGCAATTGTCACAGACCACTTAAGTATGTAGCTACGGGTCGAGGATGTGGACAAAATAGCATATCGGATACCAAAAAACCCTCAGTTTATTAAGATAAAAAGGGGTTAATTTGAACATTTCTGACAATTTTTCTTTACTGTTTAACTAAAATTGAAGAAGCCATTTTTTTTTTTTAATTCCAAGGGACATTGTGATTTTTCTTTCCCTCCTTGTTGAGTTTCCGTAGTGCAGTGGTTTGCACATTCGCCTACCATGTGAAAGGTCCAGGAGGAAACATTTGTTGGCCTGGAGAGGGATGGGAACCAGCAGGCTGTATTTGCCCAAGACACACCACAGGAAATGGTGCCCCTATGACCCTAGTGTTTAAGGGATCCATCCACTCACCGGTGGTAAAAAAAACGTCATTAATCAAAATAACTATCGTGATCTGTAGTGAAAATCGATGAAATGATGCCCCTTTTAAAAGTTAATTTTTTTAAATATTCAGTCATGATATCCTTGCTTCAAACGATGAAGTTGATCGAATTGAATTGTTTTCCCTTTTTGCATGGCTTTTTTTTTATTATGGAGGATTATCTACCTCTATTGATGCCTTTATTGAAAAGGAGAAACACACAGGGCAGAGATTTTTTTGTGAAAAAAATTCACAATGTCCCTTGGAATTAAAAAAAAATGGCTTCTTCAGTTTTAGTTAAACAATAAAGAGAAATTGTCAGAAATGTTCAAACTAACCCCTAATTTTTATCTTAATAAACTGAGGGTTTTTTGGTATCCGATATGCTATTTTGTCCATATCCTCCACCCGTAGCTACATACTTAAGTGGTCTGTGACAATTGCATCTGTCCTGTTTTACATTTGCCCAGACTCTCTCATTAAAGAGGACTACCTACCTCTATTGATGCCTTTATTGAAAAGGAGAAACACATAGAATTTATTTATACGTTAAGGTGAGACAATGACACAGTTTTTCTGAGCAAATGTTTATTTATTGAGTTCTTGCTCTGTTAATCTAACGATTAATACAACATAGGTTAATCTATTTGTAGACACAAACCTAAATGCACGTCACTGGATTAATAAACTGCAGAGTTTTCTTATTCACGCCACCTTGCACAAGGCAGAGTTACCTTTGCCATTGCAAACTGGACTCGCGTTCCCCGGCAATGAAGCTTTACTAACCGCGTCATCAATTGACGCTTGCCCACAATAGAAATCAAAGCAGGACAAATGGCGCTCTCGGGAGGTGAAAGTGGGAGGGAGGCGAGAACAACAGCTCCCTTTTCTCAGCCAGCGGCCGACATGAAAGAGCGCATTATGTCCGAGATTAGAGGCAATTACGGCCCGAGTGCGCTTTAAGACTTTTGTTTGCCAACACTACAGGGGGGGATGCGGGGCTGTAATTTGATGAGGGGCCAGCGCGAGTGAAAACGTCAGTAAGGCGGTCACAGAGGGGCCTTGTCCTCGCTGTTGGCAGATTTGTTAACTGCAAGATGAACTGACCTCCTTTGTTAAATTGCGCCAGGGCCTCTATTGTCATTGCTGTGGTGAACAGGGTTGGGAGTGAAGTTTAACAAAGGAACGCGTTCCTCGAACACACTCTTCTAGGTAAGGATTATTGTTACACGTTATTGAAAAATGTTGTCCGAACAACATGGTGCCTTACTCTGCTTCGTTTTAAAAGCAAATTGAGAATAACAAGGTTTATCGAAATTTGGAATTCGCTCCTTCACCCATTTGCAACCCTCCTCCCGCCAGCAACATAGAACTGAATGCATCAAATGACCATTTATATCTATCTGTGAATTACAACTGAATACTGTTATGGGGGCGCTGTCTCAAGCACATAATACGAAGACACGCCAACTGATTTTTTTACCATACATATTCACTTCCAAGCCGTAATAACAAGTATCAAAAAATACTAAAATCAGGGGGTCAGTTTATAAGCACATACATATTTGGTGGTGTATCACCAGGAGCAGATATTAGGCAGCGCGAGGGGAGGGGGCACAGCTTTTATAGGAACAACATTAACAATGGGTCAAACGTGAGCGCAAAATTTACGGTAAAGGAGTGATAAAGGTTGGTCTTTTTATTTCTATAACTATTTTTGTAATTAAGCCATGCCTAGAGAAAAAAGGAAAACGTCTATGGCATTACCCTGAAAACAAGATGGAAATATTCACTGGTTTAAGACAAAATAGATATGGAGTGCCTCAACTTTTGGTTTGCAACCTCTCAAGATTGGACAAGCCAAGAAATATGAAGGCTTCACCGCTTCCACAGGTTGGTGATGTCGTTCCCCTTTATTTTTTTATTATGTGGCTATGTTTGGTTGAAATTAAATTTTTTCAACTGATTGTCAATTATCAAGTTACAAGTAATTCCAAATCAACAATCGACAAAACAGAAGGACTGATGGGAAAAAGATCAAGATTATCTTGGTACCGTCCCTGCGAAAAACCTTTCACAATAATCAAATCATGTAATCAAATGATTCGAACTAGGTATCATATGTCATATGAATCACCTGTCATCATCACATATGAACAAAGAAATCACGAACTCTTTAAAAAAAAAAACAGAGCAGAGAAGTCCATTTTTTTCATTTTTCAGCAGTTTTAGGGGATCGGCTTTAATGTTAGTAGTAGCTTTCACAGTAACTTGCTACTTTTTATGTGTCAGTAATCTGAGGTCAAAGCAATTACTTTTTGAATGAAGTAACTATGAACTGTTTGTAATTACAAGTGCCCAACACTGACGGCGAGCATATTGCAGAAAGTGAAAAGGAAGCACTTTAATCTTGACCTGGGGGCAGCAGACGGTCCGAAGACGCTGATGCATTGTCTGGCCCTTTACCGTATTTGATTCGAACAGGTTCATTCAGATGTCATCAGCACTCCAAAGAGATGAGTCATCTCGGACGTGCGCTTAAACAAAAGATCTCTGAGACGTGGCGCTCCCCGAAGGGTCGCATTGTTCCGATGCGGACGCTCCCCTGGTCAGGAAGCCGGCGGCTTGTTCCAGAACGAGCGTGTCTTTATTTGAGGGAAGTCATTCCGTTGATATATAAAACACCAAAGCGAGGTTTCCTTCCCTTCCTTGCTTCACCCCCTGCCTTCCTGGTGCTATCCCCCTTCAAAAGGACGCCGGGCCTTTATACCGGGCTCACATGCACACACGGGACTTGAAGGAAAACAAACATGGACCGTTTCAACATCGACCGACTTGCCTTCTGTTGGAAGGGAAGGCTACTGCAAGGCTCCCAGCCTTACACGCTTACACACAGCAGCCAGACTATACAGCTTCTGACCATTGTATAAATATACTGCAATACTACTGATATTAGATCCTGCAGGTGCCAGTATATCTATATATATATACACACACACACACACACACACACACACACACACACACACACACACACACACACACACACACACACACACACACACACACACACACACACACACACACATTAACACAATATTGTGAACGAAATATAAACAGTATTAAAGTTACAAATTACAAATAAGTTTTTAGTTTAGTAGACACTCCAAATAAGGAGAGAAGACACCAAGGGATTTTGATTGCAAGGAGAAGAGAAGACAGTAGCCAACCCTCCCTCAGATGAGAAATTCTAACCTTTTTGCAGAGTTCTTCCTCGACCCTTTTATTTAGTTAAATCTTCTAGGTTACAAAGAGCAGATCCACCCTACGGTGGGGTAAACAAAGAACAGAAACATGATTGGATGACAATGATGTAAATAGTGCATAATAGTCAAAATGACGGACAACAGTGAAAAATAGCTGTTGAAACCAGAAAAATAACAAACAACCCTGGCATCCTCGGTAAACTTCTTTGCAGGTGTCTGATAGTAAAAACAGAATAAATTATTTACATATCATCCTCCTGTATTATATCACAGAAACAAATCTGCGATAAACAGATTTCATTTTCCGAAAAAAAAAAAGAATAACAAAAATAATTGAAAAACAGATCAACAAACAAAATAAAACTACAAAGGTATGGAAGGTAAAATCTAAATCTGTCCCAAAGGTAATTCTGTGCCCACAGGGTGACATTTGCGTCTCATGTTGGACATTAGTGATTGGATCAATGCAAGCGGTATGTATTAGTAATACAAACTTAATTTTTTCTTGCACAAGGTCGAAAAAGAAATCATGAAAATTATTTAAAATTTCACTGCTTTTGGACATTGCATTTAAAGCAATTTAAGACCTCAAAAGATAGAAAATTGTTATCATAATAATTTGTACTTTTTTTTTAACCCAAGGAATTTTACCAATAATATGTATTATATATTTTGTGTTTTATATTAAATTGATTTTTATTTTTAACTATGAATTGTATATTTAAACTTGCTTTGACTAAAGAGCAAAGGCTACTTTCAAGGCTTAAAATCAAATGTTAGGGAACCTTTAAGACTTTAACCATTGATTAAAATGTCCATGACTCATGCGGACCAAATTATGACGTTTTTAACCTGATACCCGAGAATTATTTGTATCTTTTCACCTTCGTCTTACCTTTGCACTGAAAGGAAAAGCCCTCCAATTATGTTGTACTGTGTAGTGACAATAAAGGCCATTCTTTCTTTCGATTACACCACCAATTTTAACTGAAAGCACACGCTTTGCTTTATCGATCTGCAATCGGTGAATAAATGGCTGTAGTGTGAAACTGGGGCCAATAGAATTCCAAGGAAAAGCAGAGGTCAACTTTCGCCATTTGCCTCCTCGCCGTGCTGAGCAACATTTTCCCATAAAGATGTGTGAACGGAGGAAGAGGACCACCTATTAAAGTGAAATCTTAGCAGTGATGGATGGGAGCTTGTTGAGGGGGAGTAGTGCTGCATCTACCCCAGGGGAGCAAGGGAGGAGGGCTTGTTGTGTGAGGGGCTAAGGGGCGGGGTACTTGATGACCACGGGGGGTGCAGAAGAGAGTTAAATCCCCACTTACACCTCGGTGAGGAGACCTCCCATGCTCTCCAGCTCAAAGGAAGATTGACATTATCCACTGGAGTCCTTAAAACTTTGGTCTGTTTTGCATCAGGTTTTTCTCTTTCATCTCTTCTGTCAAAAATCATTTTAGGAGCGTTCGGGATTTAATGACTGTTGCAGTTACTGTAGACGATAAACAAAATTTTTGTTTTTGTTTTTAAGCTTTTTAGTTTGTTTTTTGAAAGAATGTCATTAAGTTTCAAATGTGAACTATAATTTGTTTGGTTTAATTCAAACTGCTGACTTTAATGTAGAAACATGTACGTTATGGTTTGATTGTCAGCACGGCGTCCGAGGCACAGTTCTGAGGTCATAAGATCGAACCTTTGTGTGTGGAGTTTGCATGTTCTCGCCGTGCTTGTGCTGGTTTACTCCGACACTCCAGTTTTCTCCCACATTCAAAAAACATGCATGTCAGATTAAGTGGCCAGTCCAAATTGTCCCTAGGTGTTGAATGGGCGAGTGAGTTTTATCTATGTGTGCCTTGCAACTGTCTGGCAACCAGTTCAGGGTGTCCCCTGCCCACTGCCTGAAGATAGCTGGGATGGACTCCAGCACCCCCGGGACCCTATTGAGGAGAAGCGGTGCAGATAATGGATGGATAAATAATATTAACGTTGTGAAAGACATTATACACAACAGGGTTAGACATGGATCTCCAGGGAATAGATATGCACACTAAAATGAACATTTTCAAATGATCTGAGTCTGCTTTCTGTAATTAAGCTTTCCTTTTGAGCATCTTTTTTTAGTCATGTCCAAGTAGTTTAACCTGCAAACAACCTCATTGTCGCACAAACACGCACACACATTAAGAAAAAAAAGAAGAAAAAAGGAGCAATTATCCTATAATGCGTGATCTCAGATCGGATACACTAAGCTTGTAAGAAAATAAGAAAAAAGAACAATCTAACTGTCAAAATTCTTCTAGAGGTTTAGAATACAACTCTCATGAGCAAGAGTGGAAATGAATGATTCGATAAAATTATTCTTTAAATAGATATGATTGCACGACCTGTAAAAGGTCCAGTTAAGTTATAAAAGTAGTAAAATGAGTTATACAATCCCTACACCTTCATAGAAAAATGGTATTGGCTCCACTGTTTTATACATTTGCTCTGGTTAGAATTTATTTTTTAATCTATTTTTCAAATACAATTATGTCCATAATATGCCCCATCAGATGTTTTAAACAAATTTTAAAAATCATCTAATTTAATTTAATATAAAATTGAGGAATCAAAACAAGGATCCTCCCACACGTGCAATGGTGGAGGAATGAAGGAGTTTTCAACATCTTCACCTTCTTTTTACGTATAAATTCAATACAATACACAAAGAAAACAAAAACAGCTTTTAGGGAAAAATCCAATGTTTTTTATGTTTTAAATACATGTGTATAACAGAAGAAACACCAAAAATTTGTAAAAAAAAAGGCAAATATTAAAAAATAGCTTTTCAGATGTGCATAAAAAATGCACTAAGAATAACCTATAGTAAATAAAAATAATGCAGATATAGTTCAATATACCTAATATAGTCTGTAGTATGAATTGTGTAAAAGCAAAGAAACAAACAGTCCCAAGTATTCGGCCTTATAATTCTCAGAGGGATAGTCTGTATTATTTGACCACAAGATGTTGCTATAGGGCAGGGGTCGGGAACCTATGGCTCACGAGGCATATATGGCTCTTTCTATGAGTATCTGTGGCTCAGAGACCAATTTGATTGCATGGAAAATTTCTCCATCTTGTTCAAAACCGGAGTTGTCTATTCTATCCAAGTACACGTAAAGCCAAACCAAAGCTAAACACGAGAATAACACTTCGCAGTATATATAGGGCACGTTTTTCACTACAATTTACAGTCAAGGTGTCACACAAAAAAAGGGGGAAAAAAAAACTCGTTTTGGCTGTACAACGCTAAAGAATCCTTTATTTAAAAGTTCACTATATAATCTGTGTTCAGTGTTCAGATACTTTATGATGAATCCACAGAACTGTAAATACGCCAAAACACCGGAAGAGAACTTAGTCATTTAATTGACTGAGTGGGAGGGATGGGTGGAGCAAAAAGTACAAGCATTCCCTCCCATCTCTCGCCAAAGGTAAGCACATAAGGCTCCCTATTCTCAGAATGTTGTGACGTTTTTACAAAATAAATGCTTGCATCTGGTTTTGAAACCAATATGTATGAAAAAAAGGGTCAAAAGGAGTTTAACCGATCTTGAGTAATTGCAAGAAAGAGACAAGTTTAAAGTGGTATGTTTGTTGAATTTGGGACAGGGGCTCTGGCATTATTCTCTTTTCATAATTTTTATCAAATCATCAAAAATAAATGTGCTGAAGACTAAGCTTTTGTCTGGGGCGCCGGTTTAGCAATTTAGTAAATTTGTCTCATAATATATGGTGTGGCTCTTTCCCCAAATAAAATTAATATTTTTTGCTTTTATGGCTCTTTGAGTCAAAAAGGTTCCCGACCCCTGCTATAGGGTGTAGTGCAACTGTAAACAAGTGCTAATAAGCACAAGGAAGAATACAGACAACAAAGACAACAAAACGCTTCATTTTACTTTTTGGTCACCTCTTGCAGCAAGATGGCTGACAATTATGTTAGCCTCTACTCGGTGAAGCTCATATTAAAAAAAAATAATATAGTTTTCTTGACCTGAGTATTTTGAAAAATACATGTTGATAAGAAGGGTTCTATACTTTTTTGGTTGATTTTTAAATGAATATTGTTTTTTTCTTAGTGAACGAAGGTTTATTTTAGTGCTAGGAGGCGCTAAAGAATTTACTCCGTCCCTATAAGGTTAAAAAAATACTCGCTAAAATTAGTAAAAAATATCCTAACAGAACAAAAAGATTTTACGAGCAATGTTTTTTGTATTTAAATAATATTACTTTAAATTAGATTTATCTGATTGGATATTGATGAAAAATGTATGCGATTGATGAGAATAATGTTGCTGTTGGTTGTAGTGCAACTGAAAACAAGTGTTAATAAGCACAATGAAGAATACAGACAACAGAGACAACAAAACACACCATTTTGATATTCACTGTTTTGCTCAGCCTTTTTGAGGTTTATGGTGACCCCTTGTAGCAAGATGGATGACAATTATGTTAGCCTCTACTCGGCGAAGCTCATATTATATAAAAATTATATTGTTTGCTTGACCTATGAGTATTTTGAAGAATGCATGTTAATATGATGGGTCATAAATTTTCTTGCTTGATTTTTAAATTGATATTGTCTTATTTTACTGCTAGGGTGCGCTAAATAATTGACACTGTTCCTTTAAGGTTAAAAACTACTCGCTAAAATTTGCACACAAAAAAATCCCAACGGAACAAAAAGATTTTACAAGCAACGTTGTTTTCCCTCATTTAATTTTCCAAGTGGACTTTTTTGCAGCATAGGCGAAGGTAACTTTTTAACCCTGGCGTCACGACGACCGAAATCTCGTAAACTAAAACGGCAAATGGAGGGCCACTTGTTTAGCGGCAACGCATGCGTGTGTGTAGGAATTAGCGCAGCGCTGCTTTAACTGTCAGGAAATGAGGCATAATCTGCAAGCGTTTGACTGCTGCGGCATTCCTGTGAAATGACACAAGTTGAGCTAGATTAGGCTTGGGGTAATTAGCTCATTAGTCAACATAAACACATGGCAGGGCTCCCCCATTTTTACCCGAACTCCCCCACAGCTGGTGGTACACCACGCACACACATTTGCAGGCATGCAAACCCAATTCATCATTCATCCTTTCTTCTGTCTACCCCCTCCACACCCTCCACCTTTGCAGCAGGTTTGCTGTACTTCTCTGGGCCTCGTCATCGACTACAGACAAGCCGCTCTTTCATGGAGTGCAGGCCCACTTTTCGCCAGCATCGCTCCGCTTATCAGGGCACTTTATCAAGATGGGGGAAGCGCATGAGGGTCCAAGCTCTTCACTCCTCACAGGAGATCCAGGAGGCTGTCGGCGAATAAATATTTCTTATGAGGCGTTCCAAACAGGTCGCCATTTGTAGGTTTTTTTCAAAGTAAGATCTAAAAGGAATTCGAAATTACCACTTTTTATTTTTTCAATCAAGCACAGAACGTGTAATGTTCCTCCCCACAATTATGGAGATATGTTGAAACATATTCCACGCGCCGGAGGACTTCAGTAATGTACCGTATTTTCACTATTAAGCGCACATGAAAGTCTCCCGTTTTCTTCAAAATGTCATCATGCAGTGCGTCCTGTGTGTCGAGGTTGCGTGTGTGATGCCTAAAATATTCATGTTCATGGTCACAAGTTTGGAGGTATTATTTTTTCCTGGTGTTGATATAGGGAAGAAGCCAAATTTGTTTTGGAGAGTGAAGGTTGAAAGCGTGACCACTAGAGGGAGCGTGTCGCCTGTGAATGGAATGCTGTGTAACGACTTCTTCGGACGATTATAAGCTGCCATCACAGAAGCAAGACACTACTCTTGTCTTGTCGTAAAATGTTTAACGCAACTAATATTTTGTCAAAACGACTGTGGGGCATTTTTGGAATGTGTAAATTTTTTCTTCGGAAAATCGTGGGGCGAACTGTTTGAGAGGCAAACCAAGGGTATTTACGTTTTTTGCACAAACCATAAAGTAGCGTTCTGGCGACCATTTTGTGACACCTAGTCATTTTATTTTATTCATTTACAAATTTAAATCAATGTGTAATATAAATGTAAATATTTTTGAGATGAAGTGTTCTGAGGAGTATGTTAAGACTGACAACATTGGATAGATTGAGAAATGAAATTGTGAGAGACAGAACTGGAGTAGTAGTGGAATTGAAGAAGCGTGTGGATAAGAGAGTACTTCGTTGGTTTGGACACATGAAGAGGATGAATGAGGAGTGAGAGTGAATGTTGAAGATGATCTACAGAGCAGAAGTAAATGGAAGGAGACCAAGAGGAAGGCCGCGATTGGCGTGAATGGATGAGTGCGCTGTTGGAAAGATGTCTAAATGTAGTGGAAGCTAGAGCTCTTCTTGGTGATAGGAATAAGTGGATAGGTGCTGTGAAAGGATAGTGAGATGTTTGGCGGTGTTCTAAGGGATGGGCAGGGGACCTGTATGATGCAGCAGGGGTAGACCACTGAAAGCTGTCGGGCCCTGCTGTTGAACAGAAGAGTGTGTTGGGTCACCCTGACCCAGGTGGCTTGGCCGCTTTCTTGTGTCCCGTATCATCTGGAGGGAAGAAAGCATGACCAACTTGGGTGCCGAAGTGCTTAACTTGCTTAGGTGTTTGGGCACTTAGGTTGGCCATGGTCAATTATTTTGTTTTTTTCTACTTTTTCCTTTTTCTTTTCTTTGTTTTTGTGTATGTGATTGTCTTGCTGTTGGTCACCCCTCTCGAGGGATATGACCAGGGTAGATGGATAGATAGGCATCAAAGTTTAGTATAAGTTCTGCATATGTGTTTTGGCCTATGTTCATGCCATTTCCTGAAGGTTAAACAAGAGCACATGACATGTTCTTTTGGTCAATTGTTTTTGTGTGTAAATATCCATCCATCCATTCATCCATCCATCCATTGTCTGCGCCGCTTATCCTAAATAGGGTCACGGGGGTGCTGGAGCCCATCGCAGCTATCTTTGGGCAGAGGGCAGGGGACACTCTGACCAGCCAGTCGCAGGGCCCACAGAGACAGACAAGTCACTCGCTCATTCACACTTAGGGACAATTTGGACCAGCCAGTTAACTTGAAACGCATGTTTTTGGAATGTGGGTGGATACCGGAGAGCCCGGAGAAAACCCACGCAATCACGGGGAGAACATGCAAACTCCACACAGGAAGGTACGATCTCATGACCTCCCATGTGCTAACCGCTGCTCTGCCATGCTGCCTGTGTGTAAATGTAATGTTCGGTAATTATTTATTGAGACAATTACAAGCTGCCATCACAGAAGCAAGACACGAGTCACCCTAAAATAAAACAGATAAAGCTATCTTCTGGATACCGGCAACTCCCTGTGAGGCCTGTAACAAGTGTGGGCGTCACTGCTAGAGGGTGAGGTGTGGGCATGTACTAAAAACTTGGTTCAAACTGCAGAGCTTAATGCTCAATTCTGAATTTGGGGTGAAATCCAATGTTTTTGTAAGTTAGTTCACAGTTCCAACTAAATGAGATGCGATTTCCTTTGACTTTTATGCGTCTTCTGCATGAACGCATGTTGGGGAAAGTACTCATGGATACTAACAATTTTAAAGGTTACCGGAGGGTGAACAGAGTTGTCCCCTCAAATATGATTCACAGGGTTGGGTAGGGTTACTTTAACTGGATTACTTTCAATTACTTTGGGATTACTCCAATACCAAATAAGCTAATAAAAGACAAAAGAAACTAAATATAAATACAATTATGACTCACATCATGTGGTAAGCTTTCTCTCCTGGCTTTTATCTCTTTGATCTCCGGCAAAACTAACATAAAATGCGACAGAAACAATATGAAAATAAATCCAAACAGCTTGCCAACATCATTTTTGCCGTTCCATGTATTCCGTTACTCCCCAAGCCTGCTCAAAATTTAGTTATTGTATTCATATTTAGTTTCTTTTGTCTTTTATTAGCATATTTGGTATTGGAGTAATACAAAAGTAATTGAAAGTAATCCAGTTAAAGTAACCCTACCCAACCCTGAATATGAATTAAATCCAAAACTTATCTTTCCCTTCATTAATTGCTTTTTGTGTTTTTGTCCGCCATGGTGTGTTGACTCTGCAAAAGAACATGGGAACTGAGCAGCCGCACGAGAATTGAAGATTATTGAAGTGATGGTTCACTAGTGAAGGATGCTGAGAAACAAACTCCAAAAAGTTTTTATCCGTGCATTTTATTTTGTAATCAATACTTAAATAAACCACACCCAAACTCAGGCTTGATCCCGCTTTTATTTTCAATACGCAAACTGTGTTGTAACAAGACGGTCAGAAATATTAAATATACAAATCTTATTTTTGACTTACATTTTGTTACAAAACACAGGCTTTAATTTTTTTTATCATGAATCACTTTTACTCCTTCCGAGTATTGACAGATAAAATATGACATTTTGGGTTTGCTTAGGGCTCCTCCCAATAAAACAGATTACCTCCTAAGACCTGAGCTTCTTGTTTGATGTGCATGTGGACGCCATGGCTTAGAAGGTTTGGTTGGGCTGGGTTGGGCTTAAATACCTGCGAGCCCGGGTTGGGTCGGGCTAGAATTTTTAGGCTCGATCTTACCTCTGGTCCCACACAGTAACTTGTGTCACAGATTCCAAACTCCAAAGCTCCCTGACACCTCCTGAATGTGGCACGAGGGTCACCGCCTTTCCTTTTTCATAAAGGAGGTCGGCATAATACATCGGTTCAGGAAAACACGTCGCGGGACCCGTGACAGATTCGGCAAACTCAGTCCTTGAGGTGTTGAACGCTCAGGGTTCCAGTCGTACCGATTTCTAAAGTACCCGGGGTCCTTTTCAACACGTGGGGCGAAAAACGTTTTAGCACCTCAAATTTCGCTCACAGGCGGCTTTTAATTTGGGGAACAGAACTGGGTGTGTGCGGCCTCAATGCCGTCGGAAACACAAGGCCCGTTTGAGGGCGTCGCCATTGATATGAATCGGCCATTGAGCGTTTGTGTGGCGGCGGCTCACTGTATGGGCCTTGTTGCGTGCCAGGAAAGTAGGGCACGATGAATGAAGTCAGACCTCCACTGGGGTTAGGTAGGAGCCTCAAGTAGAAGTTGAAAGACACATCCTCACGATTGGGAACGATAACAGATTCATCGTCTTTGAGCGTGCCGAAAGGGAAAGTCGTGATGCAAGGTAGAAGCAGCCAGACATGGTTGGCAAAATATAGCTAGCGTTTCTTTCTACCGTCCTACAGGGATAGACAATGCAACCAGTTTAGCTGCAAATGCAAGCAAATTTAGAAAAAGAAGACAATTTCAAGGTAAAGGTCATAAAACAAAAAGCCATGGAACAAATTGATCAAAGAATTGTGCTGTTAAAATTACATCTACTTATACAATAATATTTTGTAGGATTATTACTTTTTTTTCTGAAAAAATAAATGTAATAAGTTGTTTATTTAAAGGATCATCATTGTCAATTTAAATAAGGCAGTCACATAGTCTTTTTTAGATCAAACACCCTTCGGCTACTCATGTTGTCATCGGGGCTGATGATAACCCCGTAGCACAGTATTATAGTAAAAATGTATCTGTGTTTGCATGAACTTGACTTGCGTTTGTGTGCTTTTTAATCTTTAATGTTTAACTCCAAAGTTAAAGAAGCTCAAACATTTTAACTATAATGTCAATTTAATTAATGATTTAATATTTAAAACTGATTCAAATCCAGAACTCGAGGAAAGCATGTTTGATCTATGACGCTTTACCAAACCTCTTTGATGGGTTTTTATTTTCAAAGTTTAACCGGTTGACGGGTGTACACCATGATAAAGAAAATACAATAGTCATAAAAATAATGGAAATTCTGAAATTGCAGATGATTTGGTCAATCATAGATTATATTTCTTTTATTTAAGGAAACACAATTTGCTCAAAAAGCAAGCTCGTTTAAACGCTTTACCCCTGGTTTTCGTGACTTAAAAAAAATAATTTCATGGTGATGATGAATCCATGTGGGGGTTTGAAGGAACTGCAGGCAGATATGCTTAAAACAAGGACAATATTTATTAACCACTGATGCAAACTTAACAATTTATAAACAAACACGTGGGCACAATTACCAAAATGACCCCCCGACCAAAAAACAACAACCTGGAAACGCAAAATGCAAGTAGCAAAATAACAACGAAACCAGTGATGAACAAACTTGGCGTGGTGGTAAAATGACACAAGGAAAATACTGGAGAACTCAAAATGAGCTGACAGAGTTTGCTGAACAAAAATATCATTTTAAAGGGTTCAAGTGTGTGATAAAATGGTCACACGCCCAGTTCAAAACGCCAATTGGGGCCCTCTTGTGAAGGGAGGTATGCCTGACCCCAACAGAAAATGTGAGAAATAACAATATTTCCCTTGTTCAACTATTTTTTTAGCAGAAAAAAATCTGCTAAAACATCCTGTATTTAAAATATTACTCTTAATTAATGTTGGGGCTGTCTCAATGCTAATTTTTGTCTGCGCATTTTCTTGATTAATGTTTTTTTATATAATTCCCGCAAAACTTTATTGTTAAAATTTGCTAAATCATTTGTCTTATCATTTGTCTGTTTTTTTCTGTCATATAACTTTTCTCAATTTATCCAACTTGAAAAACCAGGAAAAATATATATTGTGCAAAATAATTTAAGTTTAAACTTTTCTAAAAATCTCGATTTTGTTTTAATTGAAAAAATAAAAAGTTAATCAATAAAATTATAAAAAATAGACCTTCTTTGATCAATTTCGTTAATTTATTCTTTAACTTTTTCTCATAACCATAACCCTATTAGTTTTTACTTATTTTAAAAGACAATTGAATCAAAATAATTGATTAGGAATTTACATCTAGTATAAGAAAAAACGTGTCCTCACATTGAATGAAAAGAAGGAAAAATTAAGTTTGAAGATATAGAAAAATCTGTGTAGTATTGAACCACTAGATATCGCTGTGTTGTGTAGTGCAACTGAAAACATGTGCTACAAAGCTCAAGGAAGAATACAAACTTTGGAGATTTAAAGTGACCAAACAGCACTATTTTTATTGTCATTTTTCGCCCAGCCTTTGACCAGGTGTCTGGTGTTTGGGGGTACCCTTAGCAGGAAGATATCGGACAATAATGTCAGCTCCCTGTAGGTGAGCTTGTTAGATTATTAAAATGTGTGACTCAATATGGAGACATGAATGAGTTTTCCATTTATATTAGTGGTTTCATTGAATAACATCATTACATTGATTATCACATTATTCATTTGAAATAAATGCACCTTATGCTTATCTTTACATTGTTGTGATGTATTTGGTTGGTTGGTTGGGTAGTTGGATTCCTTAACCACACAGGTCGTAGGGGCACCAATTACTGTGGTGTGTCTTGGGTAAGTACAGCCTGGTGTAATTAGTTGATTTTTCAATGTATCCATTCATTGAGTGGTTATACTTTCCCAACAATGTTTCCATGGAGTGTTCTGATAAGTCTGCCATAATCTTCTATCTATCTATCTATCTTATCATGCCACCTGCCAAATCAAGTTCCAGTCTTAACAAAGGTGTGTTGTGAATATGTGACTCCCTTACTTCGACTAGAAAATCCCAGTTTGGTCACGTTTCATTACCTATGACAGTGGTCAACCATTTTGTCAATGTTTGTTTGGAGACAACTTTGTCCTGTTTACAAGCCCAGAATATTCTGTTTATTTCTTATTTTGTTTCTTTTAAAAAAAAAAAGTCCTCAACAGAACTGCTCACTTCAGCTCTTGTTTTTTGTCGAAATTGCAGATCGGAATACTGGAAATTGAATCGAACTCGCGATAGAACATGGATTTTTTACGGCACCAAGCTTCATGTTATTTAAAACAAAGACCAATTCCTCGACCTACAAGTATTAAATACTGTAGATTTTCATTATGGTTTATGTATTTTGTGTTATTATTAAAATCAATATTGTTTTTTTGTGAATTAATTAATCTTTTTTAGCCCTAGGAGTTGCTAATTAATACAAAACAATATTTAAAATGATCCAAAGGGTTGTGGTCACTGGGTTCAGGTTTCCGCGGGCCAGCTGCCGCCACTCACTTCCTTCATCTTAATAGCAAGGCAGCAAAAACAACAAAGTGTCGGTGGGCAACTTTAGCGCTGGCAGTGATGGGTGAGACCCCGACACACACCTTGCCCCCTGCAGAGGGCTGCCGCCTTATCTGACATGATGAATTCCACCGACACTCAAGCTATCTTAATGACTGTTTGCATGTTTTCATCTCCTTCCTCTCCTCTTCCACTTTGGCCTTGTCCCTTTCTCCTCCCACCATCCACTTTTGAGTGTTTTAGGATGGCAATTAATGGGGGTCACGTCCCATGTCAATAATGACTCATTACAAGCGGGTAAGTGGACAATAAATATGTTTCCTTTAAGTGTAAACATATACTGAAGAAAAAATAGTTTTGTATAACGTATTTTCCGCTCTAAAAGTCGGACAGTATTATAAAGCAAACCCCCCAATGAGTATCTAGTGATATATTTCTTTTATATAACACCGGACAATAAGGCGCATAGAAATAAGATTACAGTAAAAGGTAGTTTTGCAATAGAAATAAATAAGTAGCATATTTTAGCATTAATCAATAAATTTACAAAAATTGGATACCATGGGACTCAAAACCAGATCTTGACTAGGAGAGTACCAGACCGTATCTACTGTACTACTACGAATACAGATGACAACCAAAAAGGCAATTGGTTTTATGTCACATTATTTTTAGTCACAGTACAATGTTATTGATGTTATTATTGGGCCGAGCCCACGAATACTGTAAGACATTAAACCGTTCTGTAGTACACAAAACGCTGGGGACCACTGAAATACAGTATTCTATCACCCAATCTTTACATATTTAAGAGCGGGAGATTCCGAATTGAATGAAGAAAAAGGCATCATGGGTAGTAATTTGGTCATCCTGAAAGATATAAAGAAACGCATCGTTGTACGTATTCAACGACGTTTGTCATTTACAATACTTGGTTTGAGCTAAAACTAAATTTTATACTGATTTTTTATCACTTTCTGTTTTCTCATTTCTGTAGTATCTGTATCCTGTACCGTGACTAAAAATAGTGTGATAATGAGCAAAGACCGATTGCCATTTCTCATGTTACGTCTCAAGTTGCCTGGTGATAACAAATAGGTGCTCTTACTGTCCTTGGATTGCTGTTGCTACCATCAACTGATCAATAATTGCACATAAACATTGGTACCTCGTTTATGAACGACCCATCTCACACATTTTTCGGAGGTTTTTGTCTGATGAAAAAAATCCTCGCTATACGATCAGTTTTCCAGTATCCGAAGATTGCGAAGTCAGGGACCAACTAAAGGTTCACGCAGGTATTCACCAACAGCGCCCTGTGTGGTTTATTAGCTAAGTGAGACTCTTGCAACCCCCCTGTTTTAGATTGGTTCATTGTTTGCAGCCAGCAGATATCCCTGTTTTATCAAGGCGAAAGACGGCAATAATTAAGACACGGGAAAGCTTCTTTAGATTTGGATATGGGAGAAAAAGCTCCATTGGATCACAGCATTTGCCTGCTGGAAAAAAAAAACTGCAGGCTCTCATCACAAAAAACATACCGACAAAGCCTAAGGCGAACGATCAAGAGATGTTTGATGACAAATACATTTGAAAGTAGAGATTCTGTCTTATTGTACACCTACACGCATTTCCAATGTTTCCATATATAAGGCCGTGCCCCATAGTCCGTAAAATAAAGAAACCAATTTGTAACTTATATTTTTAATGATCGTGCTGTCTCATTTGACCTGCAGCATCTTGGGAGTCTCACTTCCTGGTTGTAAAGCAGGCATCCTTCCTCCCGTGACTCACGTTTCCTCCACTCCAACACCCATTGTGCGCAAAACCTGCACGCAGAAGGTCCCCAACAGTCTCAGGATTTCAGCTTGCAGACAAATGGCCGACCACTGCTGTCACTTTGACACCTGCAAGGGGAAGAAGAGGTTAAGCCGAGCTATCGCCGACCCTGGCTTTGAAAAACTGTGTGACCTGAAGTCCTTCTGGTTATAAATGACGACTGATAATAAGCTCAAGGTTGAAGCGTGTTATTAATGAAGACATTGAGTATTTTACTAATCGGCACAGGGACAAGTATTGCGTGCGTTCGGAGCTTTAATGTTGTTTACCTGACACTGAAAAGAAAAATTGAAAGAGAATTCAGCTTAGTTCTCCTTTTTTTCTAAATATATTTTATTATATATATTTCCCCTTTTTACTGCACTATTTCTCAAATTCAACCGAGTTTTGCATATATAATCTTTAAAAAAAACACAGTATTATGTGAAAAAACATAAAAATAAATCAAAATAAATAATAATACTTATAATGAACAAGAATATATGCAATTTGTTTTGTTACTTTTAAATACTCTTTTTTGCTATTATTTCCCCTTTTTATCTTCGAGTTTTTGCGGTTAAACCCTACCCTTCAAATTATATATATTTTTCCACGGAACAGTAATTTGCATATTTTAAGTTTTCATATTATTATTTGACAATACTCTATTTTTCAATGTGGTTTTGCTAATTTTAGTTATTTGAGCACTTATTTTATGAGAAAAAAATCATAGCTGTTCATATATTTATTATTTGCATTACATTTTGTACAGACTAAATAACGTTTTAATCAAATTTGCCTACACTGATGATAAAAATGTAGTAAAATGCAGTAAAATAATGAAAAAAAAATATTCCCCACAAAAAATATATTTGTCCACCGTCTAATACATTTTCCAATTTGAGGTATATATTTTTTTCTCATTTTAACTTGTTTTTATGTTAGGGTCTGATACCAGAGGTCCCCATTTGGGGTTTGAACTGGGCACAGGTGTGTGCAAGATTATCCCAGAAACATCAAAAAGACATTTTGAACATTACACTTTGTTATGTCATTGTGCTATTTTATTGACCACGACGCCAAGTTTGTTTGTGTTTGTTTCTGTTTTTCTTTTTTACTTAAATCCTTGCATTTTTTTTTCCATTTTGTATATTGTTTTTGTTTTCTGTTTTGTACTTGGTCAGGTTTGATTATGTTCGGACATGCCATGACTCCTTGTTAAGTTGTTGATTTGGTCTTGATGGTGTTATTTAAAGGAATGCCTTGTTTTGAGCACTCCTGCCTATAGTTTCTGCCTCCCCCACATGGGTTCATCACTCTCAAAACCTTTTTGTATTGAAATAATTCTTACATATCCAAAATAAAAACTTACTTTTCATTAATGTTTTTTCTGGGGAAAAAAAAATCATTAAATGTGCAAAATTGTCTGTATATATTTATAATATATATAATATTTTTGCACATTTTTAATATATATATTTTCTTCTTATTAGAAATAAATCTTGTGAGAAATGTGTTTCCCTATTCTTTTAGAAATTATTCTAAAACTAAACCTAAAAAAATACTAAAACTAAAAAAATATATATTTTGAAACCAGAAAAATGATATTTAATTTTTTCCATTGAAAAATAGGAGAGCCTATATAGATAATAATTGACATTACTTTTTCCAACAGGACTTTTTACAATGTATATGAAATTGATAGAAAACTTCAGCTATAGAACTGCCCAATTTAACTGTTGGCAAATGTCATACATGCACTGTAATATTTTGAACCAATCCACCTCAGACGCCAGGCAGGCGTGACGCAAGACAGAAATAAAGGCAGATGCACTTTCCCGTGAGGAAGGTTTGTTTTTCCTAGCGTACAAGTGGCTAACCGGTGTGCGGTCCAAGTATTCTTGGTCGTAATAGTAGCTCAGTGTTCCGGGAACTCACGGACACAAATGAGCGTGAAAAAAAAAGGGGAGAGACATTCTGGGTAATAATTCCATCTCTTTTTCTGTCTGTTTTGTGGTGCAACAGGGAGGGGAGCGATGGCGAGAAGGAGGAGGTGCAGGTTCCATTGCCTGCCGTCCACGGAAAGCACACTCTGCACATTCTGCAGACGAGGGTCTTCGGGGAGGAAATAGAGAGGAAATTGTGCAGAAAGTGTAGAAAAAAAATCTCAAAGTGTCTCTGGCTGACTTCGCACAAAGAAAGCCTCCTTGTTTTCGCTTCGATACTAATAATACGACAACATACATACAGTATGTGTTATAAACATAACTTTGGCCAACCACCAATCGGAACACAACGGGTTCTTTTTACACTTTTAAACACGATTTTACAAAAAGATGCATGTGACATATTATCTGATTCTCCATGGCGGCAAATCTCATGAGGATCAGAGGATCCTTAAAGGGATAGTGTGTATATTTAACGCGTCTCAGTGGTAAAAAAAAACTGAGAGCTATATTGATTTTAATAATAAGGAGAAATACATGAACACACATACACGTGCATCTTTTAATAACACTCATAGGTTTAGAAATGAGCATTTCTTTTGTACATCATGAGACTTACCTAAAGGGAGTTGACATAATTGTCCACCATATTGCTGCAACGGCTAACCCAAAGACCTCAAAACAGCTGTGCAAAAAAATGGAAGTAAAATGGTTCCTTTTGGTCACTTTGAGTCTCCATAGTTTACATTCTTCCTTGTCCTTTTTGGCACTCGTTTCTCGATTGCACTACACAATATAGCAACATCTAATGGTTAAAAAATACATACTGTCCCTTTGAGAAGCACTCACCAAAACATCGTTGTCGTGGGAAATTTTGCTATCAGACACTATTTGAGTTAATTTTTGAACCAGTTTTTGTTCTCAAATACTGCTCTGATCATTGACAAATGTAATATCACCCAGAGTGACTCAGTCAAAAATGTAGGTGTCATATTTGACCCCAATCCGTCCTTTCAAACACACGTCAAGAATATTACTAGAACAGCTTTTTTCCATCTCCATAAAATTGCAAAATTTCGCCTTATGCTTTATCAGTCGGATGCCGAGATTATAATTCATGCATTAGTTACCTCCCGTTTCGATTACTCTAATGTACCACTCTCCGGTCCCCCGAAGTCAAAAATCAAGAGCCTGCAGCTGGTACAAAATGCTGCAGCAAGGCTTTTAACTAATACAAGAAAGTTTGATCACATTACCCCGATTTTAGCTAACCTGCAATGGCTCCCTGTTAGCTTAAGATGCGATTTTAAGGTTCTGTTGGTAGTATACAAAATCATGCATGGAATTGCTCCCTCATGTCTTTCAGATTTAATTTCACCCTATGTTCTGGTCCGGAGCCTTCGCTCTGAAAATGCTAGTCTACTCGTGATCCCAAGAGCCAAGAAGAGATCCGCAGGTTCGAGAGCGTTCTCCATTCGGGCCCCGGTGCTGTGGAATGCTCTTTCCCTGAGATTCGATCTGCAACCTCAGAGGAAATGTTTAAATCTAAACTTAAAACACACTTCTATTCTGTAAGATATAAATAACCTATATTTTATGTTGACTATATCTGTGTATTATTTGTTATTGCAACATCCATTGCAGCCTGATCATCCTGGAAGGGGGATTACCACATGTGCGGCCCCTTCTCAAGGTTTCTTCCTTTTTCTCATGTTGAGGTTTTTGAGTTTTTCCTTGCCCTCTTGTAGGTTTTAGATCAGGGGATGGTATAATAATAGTCTGTGGTTTGCAATGATCTGTGGTCTGTGCAGCCTTTTGAGACTCTTTGTGATTAAGGGCTATACAGATAAACACGACTTGACTTGAATATGTAGTAATAGGTTTATTGAAACAAAGAGAAAACATATTGCTGTCTTAGAATGGATTCCTCACGTTAACAAAATACGGAATCAGTTAGTGGCAATATAACTATGGGGCTTAAGTCAGGCATTATTACAGGTTTTCAGTTCTCATGACATTACATCGTCTTTTTGTTTTACGGTCATTTTCGGATTAGGATCTACAACCACAAATTACCTTAAATGTCACAGGACTAATAGCATTGGCTAATACTACATTGGAAACTATACGTTCTAAGTTTATTCAACATTTAAAGGTAATAACTTTAGGGGAGGAAATGTACTATTGTTATAAGTATTTGGCATTGATACTGTGTATGTGGCGACTCAAACATTGAGCACTCAAACCTGAAGTGGTCTGATTAAAAAAAATATTTTAAATGTCCCTTTCCCCCAAAATATACATTTGTATTAATCAATTAGTCTGTAAAAGTTCAATGCTTTAACTCGATGTTTAAAACCGCCTTAAGGGTGTTTTAAATCATTATATTTAATCATCGTTAGAAGAGCTTTAACACCTTCACTTACAAATCTTTTGACAACTCTACATTCAACACATAAGTGGTTTACCGACCTGTGTTTTTCCAGACGGACAGCCAGATTTACTAACAGATGAACCTACATTTCATCATTTGATTAGCAGATCATTTAAGCAATATACAAACAGTTTAATAGAAAAAGAAAACGTTTCATTGTTATAGATTAACTTATATATGAAGTCTATGAGGGCTTCTCCTTTTGAATAAAGTGTTAAAAGATAGACACGCTGTTAGCTGGCTAATACTACCACTAATTCTATTGTTTCGAGCTGATGTGGGTGACAAATCAGAATCCATGGTCTCACTATCGCCCTCTGCCTTGAGGCAAGAAAATTGCATGCGGCATTTGGCATCTGCAGATGCTCAGCACAGTGATATGTCACATACCAATTGTAATAATAATATTTATAATATATTTTGAAAATTCAGTATTTTTGAATATTTAGTTAAACGAGGAATACTTTTAACACTAAATAAAAAAACATTTAATATATATTTTATTTCATGACAGGTGACAGGTGAGACACAGCCTCACTTGCCTCCCCTGACTGCATGTCACTGCTGGATGGTTCTCATGGAATTCTACTCTGTTTTTTGCCTTTTAACTACAAGCTAGAGGGAAGTCTCTGTACTTTTACGTAATTTTGTTAATCTTGTTTGGGAAGCTCATCCATTCCAGGTGCTAACTACTGACTAACTAAGCTGGACCACATGCTGCCATCTGCGTGTAAAGTCATTAATATAGTTTAAATCTACTTGCCCCCAACAACGCGGTTGTCAAAGAGGCTATACCCACTTTTTCTCAACAATAAATCTAAATATTCTACCTAGATGATCTGCTCTTTGTCCATGTTTATCTTTTGTCCAGAACAAAGCAAGGAAAAATAAGTTTACAACTCAATTCAAGAGTGTAACTCGCACTTCGGTTCAGAGTAAGTTCACTGGTTGACATTTTTGGGTGGGGATAAGGATCGTAAAGGGACTCCAGGCATTTTGGGTGCGTATCCAAATATAAACTCCTACTAGGGTATTTAACCATTGACCCTAAACCAAATATGTCTTTTGACTAAAACTGCATTGTCTATATCAGAGATGTCAAACTCATTTTGGCTCTTTCTACAACTCCAAATTTTTAGCTATTTTTCCAGTAGGCTATTATGCTTTATCATTCAGCGTACATTAGAAACATACCCTACACATACTATTAAAGGGATATTTTCTAAACACAACATATTTACATACCTGCCAACACTACTGCTTTACATGTCAGACTACCACTTTTGCCCCTTAACTCTTTAAGTCCAATACATTTTTAGAAGCACTGTCCACAAGTGCCTAAATGTAAGAAATATGTTTTTTTTTTTGTGCTTGTTTTATTTTAAATAAATAAAGTAAGGGTTTGGCACAGCTCATCAGTAAGTATCAAGCTGCTGGGAATTATTTCTGTATGATAAATCACTATTAGTAGGCAGAAGTGGCTTTGATAGGATATTTTTTTATACATTGAGGAAGCCCCCCCTTTTTAGTGTTGCTTCCTGTATCCAGCGATTGAAGTGTGAAGGAAGCCCTATATGGCGAGTATAGGTGTAGTAAAGCAATGTGGTGAAAGAAAAATGTATAGATACATAAAGTTAACACTTCGAGAAAAAAAGATGCCAAAGTCCCTTTGTCATCATCAGGGCAGAGAAGGATGACATCCCACGCATGTCCACAGGAATGCGTTTGCCATTTATCCATTTATTCACAAACAATAGGCAAACAGGATTTCCATGTTTGACATTGAATGTGGTTAATGCTTAATTTCTAACAGTTGTGTAAATGCAATTTTACACCTGAACTAACTGCCAAACATTAAAAACTTAACGCTGCCCTGTAGCGGACGGAGAGAGTATTTGATTAATATTTATTTAAAAAAATCACAACTCGCTTCTTTGTTTGATCATACATTTATGGCAGGCTGGATTTAATCATCCAAGGGGCCCGGTCTATATGCTGCTGCTTTTGATATTCGGTAGCCGAAGCAATTCCGATTTAGGCCACTGTCAGAAAATGGGATGGACGTGAGGAAAAACGGAGCGACGGGACAGATAAGCATGACGTGGTTTGTTTACTGTAAAAGCCTGGTAATATTTTTCAAATGTCAAAATATGTTCCTCAGCAGTCGCGATGTAGATGACAAACCTAGTCAACGGTAGTAAAATCGAGTGCATGGAACAAAATGTGACGGTACGTAGGGTGTTAAAATAATGGTCTGGTCCGTACTAAGACGGGAAACATCTGTATTCACTCGATTTGCTTCACATACTGCCATGTTTTGTCACGGTTTTCACAGTGAGACTGTCTGATACGACACGTTGCGCTCTGCTTCGATCTGACACGTGATCTGAAGGGGTTTATAACGCTGGGCCAAGCCAGAAAGTCTGGTTTAAGTCCTAGCAACAAAAGTGCTCAAAATATGCCTAGCTTCCAAGCTACCGCCATGATACAATGTTATGTGGCTCAATTAGAACGCAGATGGTCCAAAAAGAATGAATTGACGTCAATACAAAATCATAGACAAAAACACATTTTTAAGAGAGTACAGAAGTAGCTGTACTCCAAAAACATTTGGGGTAAAAATAACCAAACTTGGTTCAAGAGTTTACATATTCACTACTTAAGATAATTTAAACCAGATCTTGGAATAAGGTGTGCAATCAATTCAAAACAACCTGTTATTATATTATATTATTGTCAGGACCAGAACGGAGACAGGACCCACTTGCATTACGTTTCTCTCGGTTTTATTGGAAGAAAGGAAAGGGTTGCCCCCACGATCCGGTGATCGCTGGGCGCGGGAAGCAGCTCGCTCTGAACGCGGAAGTGGGACTCCCGTGGCGACCGTGTCGGGAACGGAAAAACGGGTCAGTATCCGGGACAGGAGAGCAAAAACGTGGTCTTAAGCGATTCGTAAGCCAGGAAAGGAGAGTAAACGGGATCGAGGGCAAAACAGGTCGAAAACCGGTACGGGAGAGTAGACGTGATCAGGATAAAAAAACGGGTCGAAGTTGGGGGACAGACAGGAGCAAAAAACAAGTTGGAGTCAGGGTCGAAAAAAAGACTTGCCTAGTGTAAACTGAGGTTTGCAGACGGACTGACAACAGGGGACCGAGTGGGTATAAATGGGGACAGAGAGTCAATCAGAGTCCGAGGCAGTTGGCGCCAAAAGAGCAGGCACTGGTGAAGCATATCTGTAATCATGATAACTAGGCTAGTCTCTGAGCACTACCATGTAAATATTTTGCCCAAATATCTTGCCATTTTTTTTTTTTTTTACTTTTTTTCGTTTTAAGTCTTTATTGCATGTCTAACCTGTATAGCCACATGAGGATGAAATTATTTCCTCAGTCTGTCCGTGGAACAAGATTGTGACAGCAGTCATGAAGCGTGTGTACAAATGGCCACCAAAACAAATGCCACAGTTCATAGCTTTGGTGGCTCGTCAGATTGAAAATAAAAACATTTATTAAATCTGACTCTGAGGAAAAGTGCTCCCTGGATTTTTATCGCGTTCAGGAATTAACTGAGGCGGCGTCGGAAGGGAAAGCTAACAGAGAGGGCTACTTATTTTAGGGGGGGAGGGATTTTGTAAGGTTTATTGTTCTATATTCTTTATCAATTATCCATTATCCGTTATCGGTCAAATCATAATACGCTACTAAGCCAAGGGGCCGAGACACTTGCTCTCAGCCAAGGGGCCGAGACACTTGCTCTCAGCCAAGAGGCCGAGTCAAGGTCCTAGCCACAGAACCATGCAGCGATCAGTGCGAATGCACCGTTCCCAGAGGTACTGCAATACCGGGCCGCTAGCCGAAACAGTTAGAATCCCACAGCCATACAATTTCAGAACCGCAGCTGACACGATTTAGGTATTTTGTATGGGGGATCAAAGAGTTTTTCATGGCAGGTACGATATGACCTCATCCTAGTGCATCATATCAAAGCAAAGGGATCAAACATCAGCTAAAACCAGTTAAAAGTCACAAGCAAGTTGTAGATGTCATCATCCTGCATGCAGGCTTGACCATTTGACGGAAGAACCTTCAAAGAGACTTCCAAGTAGATTAGACGGCAGGGTGCCGCAGCCGCCAAAGCGTCTGTTTGAAAGGCAACTCTGCACCGGAGGGAAACGTGCTCGGGCTTGCGGGACAAATCAAAAGAAAATGAGTGCATCTGATGAATAAAAGGGGAACCGAGAGGTTGTAAACTTCACAGCCTCCGCCGAGCGAGGAATAAGACCCCTGTGGGTTTTGCTTATTTAAAGACAATACGTCCTCTGCCATCTGTCGAAAGCTGCATCCTAATAACAAAAGACGGCAAAGGGGAAGCAAGTGTTTAGGCCGCCTATCCTATGAGGTATGATACCCTGGATGCCGCGGAATGTGGAATCTTAAGACTTTGGAAGGGGAAGAACGTTTTTTGAAAATTCTATCAAAACTATCATTTTTAGGGGAGTTGAACATAATACACAATAGAAAATATGCAAACAAGTATTACATCAAGGATTTCCAGATTTTTACCATGCACAATATGTAGAGAAGAAACCCGCAGTTATGCACAAAAAGCAAAACAATTAGAACAAGTTCTTGTGATTAGGTTTGAATGCTAACTTTCTCATGTATGGAGGTAGATTTGTGTCTTTATTATTCAATAAAAATTAAAAGAACATAGATAGATAGATAGATAGATAGATAGATAGATAGATAGATAGATAGATAGATAGATAGATAGATAGATAGATAGATAGATAGATAGATAGATAGATAGATAGATAGATAGATAGATAGATAGATAGATAGATAGATAGATAGATAGATAGATAGATAGATAGATAGATAGATAGATAGATAGATAGATACTTTATTCATCCCCGTAGGGAAATTCACACTTCCAGCAGTATCCTTTTGTTGTTTATTAACAGATTAACAGGATTGCCTCGGGGTGCTGTGTTGTAGTTTAGCAACAGCGGAGTGGATAACGTCACACGCTAGGCCAAAGGTTCGACGTCCCTGCAAAAGATGGGTTACACAACCTCGTGTTCACGTAGATAGCGAGTCTGCCTCCTCTCCGCTTCCCGCAGAGCCAGTTCGTCGGTCTTAATTGGTAGAGAGTTCACATTTACCATGATTAAGGACGGTATCAAAGGCTTATAATGCCGCTAGCCGCTTAGCCTTCACCTTAACTCCAGCTCTGCATCCAGGATAGGGCCCCCCCATCACACTGGCATGAGAATTCTTCAGGGCAAGGAGTTGATTCCTCAAATAAACGCATTTTTGCTCGTTAAAACCCATAACGATAGGATAGAAAGTAATCCAAAGTGTAGTTGTCAAACGGGACGAAAAACACCAAAGATAGAAGCAGACACTTAGAACAATAAATCACAAAAAGAGCAAAAAAGCAAGGAGCTGCTGGAAAGGCTGCTGCTCGTGGAAAGGCCTTTTATGTCTAAAAAACAAAATAATTTTTGAACAAAAAAACCTTCACCTAAATAAAAAAAATAAAAAATAATGCTTCAATCGAAGAAAAAAAGTGTTTGAATGCAAAAAAATATTTGACACTCAAAAAATGCATTGGAACACTTTGTTTTGGATTGAAAATGTTTTCTTTGATTGAAGTAATTGGCACGACCAGAACAGAAGAAGGACTCAGCGTAACGTTACTCGCAAGTTTTTTGAAAAATAGAGGAAAGGAAGCGCCAGCGATCCGGTGCTTGCTGGACGCGGGAAGCAAGCCGTTCACGGGATCGGAGCGTGTTCCGAATGCGGAAGTGGATCTTCCGGAGCGGGAGATCGTAGCGTCGTTAGACGGAGAAACAGGGATCGAAAAATGGGTCGTTGGCTGGGACGGAAGATCAAAACGTCGTCGGGGCCAAAAAATGGGTCGTAGCCGGAGACAAACAGGGAAATCAGGAACGGACGAGTGGAAAACGGGTGCCAAAACGGGGCAGACGTGATACAGAGTCAACAATGCTTGCCTCGTGAAAACAGAGGTTTGCTGACGGACGGACAACAGGCGAGTGAAAGGACTGAGCTTAAATAGGACAGGGAACCAATCAGGTAACTAGCAGCAACTGGGGCCAAACGAGCGGGCACAGGCGAGTGTAATGAGTAATCATGACAGTAATATTTTTTGTGTTTGGATCATGTTTTGGGTAGTACATTTGTGTCTTTATTATTCAATCAAAAAATGCAAAAATAAAATACAAAATAAAAAAGTATTTTGGTTGAACTTTTTTTGTTTTCTGATGAGGTGAATTTTTTTTTTTTCACGAAGGTTTTCTTTGTTTGAAAATATTTGTTTTTTTATTTGAAACAACATTTTTGGGGGTTGAATAATAAAGATACAAATCTACCTCCATACTCATGTATCAGTCATAAAAGATAATTAATGTTGCAGTATTTCAAAATAAACCATTTTAGTGTTCAACTGAAAACTTTAAGTCAAGTCAAGTCACGTTTATTTGTATAGCTCTTAATGACAAAATGTCTCAAAGGGCTGTACAGACTACAGAGTATTACAGACCACAGACTATTAATACACCATCCCCTGATCTAAAACCTACATGAGGGAAAAGAAAACCCCCAAACCTCCGCATGAAGAAAATGAAGAAGTTGTAATAATATTGCAATATTCATGAAGGATAAGGAGTCTACATTCACAGGCAGATCAAGATTAATTACAAAACGTCATATACATATATATCATTTTAAACATGATTAAAAAATCCTATTTACCTGATGGAAAAACCAAACCCAAAAGTTGATTTTTTTACAGAAATCCTTCCAAATTTGGAAAAAAGAAAAAAGATAAGACACACCCTGACACTAGAGCCAGCAATTAGCTGGTCTCCAATAGTTAGGTTTGTTGAGTTTACCTGAGCCTGGAAATCTACAGGTACCGGCATGCACACAGATGCTGTGTCAGCTATACTACACATAATTCGCATCATTTATTCCCCAGGGACATCACCACCCTAAACAAGCACGCAAGAATGTGAAAATTATACATATTGCAAATTGTATAAAAAAATGGGTATTTATATCTTATTTATAGATTTATTTGGGGGATTGTGTTGTTGCTTAATATTATTGCTCTTTTTTTCTTTGCACTATTGATACGATGCATTTACAACTTAGGCCAGTCTCCTTGCAGTAGAGGTAAGATTAGGCGTGAAAAAAATTCAGCTTGACCTGACCTGCCCGCCCTGTAAAACAGAGTTAGATTTATTAAAGCCCAGCTTAACTTGATTTGTGGGCCAGCCTGAATCAAACCTAAATTTTCACATTTTACTTGTAAGGAGGAGGAAGGGTGTTTTTGGCCGAATCAGCCTGCTAGAGTACAGACGCGGGCTGCAAGAGCGTCACGGAATCCACCAGGCGGATCTTTAACAAAGAAAAAGAAACAAAGAACAATGACGGGTCTGTCACTGATTCATGGGAGATGAACACTTGTTTATTTTGGAACCCACGGAACAACTACCATGGCATCGCATACAACCGGATTTCAATAATATGTCATCGCTGCCATATTCAAGAAGTGGCGCTCATTCTTAAAGTGATAGTTACATCTAGTGGTAATTTACAATAGATACATTTAATTACACCAAAGGGTGAATAATTATAAAATAAAAAAGTCAGCAAAAGAGGAACCCGGCCTTGCCCAAACCCAATTGTAATGATTTACATTTAAGGCCCGTTTTGGACAGAGAGCAAATCCAACGCGAAGTCCAACCATGTCAATATTTTTGCATATTCATCTTGACATGATTATCCCAGAGAATGCCACTTCTAATATTGTGAACAATGATTCTTACGTTGTTATTAATAAAAATAAAAACAATTCGTTTATTAGTGCTAACACACTAGTAGGAGGCTGATCTAATCAAGCTAAAAACGTATGAAAGCAAATTACTTGAAAGAAAAACAAAACAACAAGACTTGATTATTTTTTTTCGGTAGGGTTTCTTTCAATGGCCAACATTTAAGTGCAAGAGCAAATGTCACTGATGCTATTTTGTGTGCTCTTAGATGATAATGCTGTATTTTGGAATTTTGGAATTCTAATTTTCCCATTTACACGATTACAAGTCCTAACTTAAAAGTGTTTTAGAGAAATATTCGCAACAGAGATAGCTTGTTTGGCTGGCTAATACAGTCGCCCCAAATCACAAAGTGCTGCGTAAAACTGTTGAAAGAACCCCCGTATTACGGCAACTACATAAATATGAATATGTTACATTTTTATCCATTCGTCCATTGTCTTCCGCTTATCCGGGATCGGGTCGCGGGGGCAGCAGCCTTAAAAGGGAAGCCCAGACGTACCTATCCCCAGCCACCTCCTCCAGCTCATCCGATGGGATCCCGAGGGGTTCCCAGGTAAGCCCAGAGACATAGTCTCCCCAGCGTGTCCTGGGTCGACCCGAGGCCTCCTGCCGGTTGGACATGCCGGGAACACCTCCCATCCTTATCAGATGCCCAAGCCACCTCGACTGGCTCCTCTCAATGCGGAGGAGCAGTGGCTCTAAACAGAGTCCCTCCCTGATGACCGAGCTTCTCACCTTATCTCTAAGAGAGAACCCAGACACCCTGCGGAGGAAACTCATTTCAGCCACTTGTATCCGGGATCGTGTTCTTTCGGTCATAACCCACAGTTCATGACCATAGGTGAGGGTAGGAACGTAGATCGACCGGTAGATCGAGAGCTTTGCCTTTCGGCTCAGCTCCCTCTTCACCACGACAGACCGGTTACGTCTTCATGTTTTGCTAAAAAAAAGTTCTGCATTTTAATAGGACCTCCAATGTCTATTAACGTCAGTTTGAAGACAGTTAAGTTTGAGTCAAAGACAGCAACTTTCATTACCATGCTCATTTTCTAGTAAAGTCAGAAAAGTCTGATGTCCAACTTTCCTTGGTATAAAGCACAACTACCAGGGAATCATATCAGATCCAACAACCTAAAGTTTTTGACTGATTGCATGCAAAAAATAAATTATTTTTAAAACATAATTATGCTAAATCAACAAATTTTAGATGACAGGATTTTTAAGCCCTAATAGGACTGTCTTTCCTCAGGGGGGGTCTGCAGCTGGGTACATTTAAAGTAAAACCTCAAAGCTGCTGGATCATTTACTTATGATCAGAGAGTGAGAGTTCATTCAAAAATGTTTCCTTCAACAGGAGCTTTTTTTTTCTCATCCTGGAGTGGAATGTCTGCAGCTAATGTCCTGTAGCAGGAAGTCGTAGATTTATCTGCATGTTGGCTCATGAATATGTTGTGGCTGACAGGCACGCTAATGGAGCGTATAAGAAGGTTCCAGATTCCAGCACAGGTACACGAGAACCTGAACTCGGAACTTCAGATGATTAAAAAAAAAAAAAAAGGTTGTTCACCCAAATAAGCAAACATCGGCGGAAATGGAGTCACGGTCTGCGGCGGCGTTCTTTAAGCTCATGGTGTGTGATTAGCCCGTTTTGCGTGTCGACAACAGAGTTATTCATCCCCTGGACGGTAAGCAGGTCCAGTATTCGATAGAAGGCGGAGTCCGGGTCCGCGTTAGAACTTGAGAAGTGTTAATCAGGGAGAGGATGTGGGCCTTCTGGCCTACCTGATTACCACCAAATGGGCTAGCAGCAGCTGGGAGTTGTGTGTCGGTATGCATGTGTGTGAAGGGGGTGGAGGGAGTGTCAGGAGGTGCGAAGCAAGCAATAATAAAACTAGAACACTTGGTAAGGAAATTCCTGTCGGACTTGCTCTCTGTCCAATTTTGAATAAGCTTGTAAATCTGATTGCGCCAAGTCTTGAATCCAAGAGGAGACCAAGGGCAACAAAAAGTACATTGTGGAACAGCTCTCAAATCCTGAGCCGTAAACTCAGCCCCACCCGAATTTTGACCCGGGTTGGTCCTAAAATTTCAATCATTGCGTTCGGGTCGCGTCAAGCTCCTTTCTTTCTGACTTTTTTTTTTTAAATTCCTTATCCATCCGTGATTGGTCTTCTTTGTCTCTCTGCTTTTCTGTCTTTTAAAGTGCTCTACTAGTTTCCTAGGGACGAATTGATGCTGTGGTCAATGGCCCAATGTTCAACCTATCAAAATGACGGAAGGCCTTAAAATGTTCCTGTCATCTCTTAAAAAAATATGTCAATCATGGAAAATTGTCAGGTAATGTAACCTCTCCATAAACACAAATATAAAAGATGTAAATATTTGTACAGTCTTGTTTACCTTTGATTTAGTTACAAAGGACATAGAGTACTGTGATTTAATATCATAAACCAACTCTCATCCTCCCAAGTCCTCACAAATAAAACATGACATTTTGGTTTTGCCTCAGGCTTGGTCCTGCAAATCAAGTTTATTTGTCAGGCTTGAGCTTTAACACTCGCGGGCCTGGGTTGGTCTGGAGTTTATAGGCCCGTGCTTACCGCTAAACAGTGTGATACATTCATTTATGAGTCAATGTAATTTTTTTTACTGATTTTTAAAATTGATCATGCGAAGAATAACTGAGACAGGGACAGTAATAAATATTAGGAAACGGTGAAACCCACAACCCATTATTGTTAAACATTTGCCCATTAAAGGTGGTGCCCTATTGTTTAATGCTACTAGCTTGGTCAATAACTCTGTATGTGTTTCCAAACACTCCTTTTTGGGATAATTAGGATTTATGAATGTATTCTCAACCTTGTATTTATGCTCTTTCAGTTGTTACTGTGACTTAAAACAGTTATTTGCCTTGAGCTTTGTGTTTGATGAGAGACATATTTAGAAATGAATGCACCGTATTTTCCGCTATATTAGGTGCCCGTAAAAGCCTTCAATTTTTTCAAAAGCTGACCATGCACCTTATGATACGTTGCGCCTAATATATGGATCAATATTGAGCCGCAACAGGTCTCGTAACTACAGCCGCCGACTCGATTTTTCCCCTAATAAAAGAAGTACTGCGCAGTTAATGCCGGTATACATATATATATATATATATATATATATATATATATATATATATATATATATATATATATATATATATATATATATATATATATATATATATATATATATATATATATATACACATATATATCATTTCAATTAAATGGCAGTGTGTAAGGTAACTGTTCTGCCTTTGAGAAACATAGTGTGGTCTTCAAGTGCTCTCTTTTGGTTAACATGTGGATTGTTTGTTGCTAAAAGGAAACAATAGCGCAGAACTTGGATGGCAACTTTCAAACGTGCATAGAAAATCTTCTTTTCTTGTTTCTTTGGACAATAATTGTCCATAAGTACTAAGCATATTCCGATTACTTGAATAAATACTTTTGTGTATGGTTAACGTTGTGTACAAAATCACGTACTTTTGTTTGAATTGATATTCAACCCTACTGCACACGGGAACTGTTCTACTTTTGAGTAACATGTAGCGCGGTATTAGAGTGCCCTGCTGTCATCCTGTTGCTAAAATTAATTTTAGTGTTGAAACCAGACGTAGTAATCGTAATTTGTGCTCTATGAAATGCAATAATTTTATTTAAATATATGTATCAACCCTAGCTTTTACTGTAGTTTTAATTACATGTGACTTAAAGTCCAGAGCGCCTTGTGTATGAAGACTATATCACAAAATACTATTATAATCGGGTGTGCCTTATAATCTGGTGCGCCTTATAGTACGAAAAATACGGTATTTCAACTAAATTCAAACCAAACATACAATTTTAGTACAGCCTGGATATTGGAACTTGGGAGAAAACTTATGCACCTGGAGAAAATACACTTAATCAATGCAGAAAAATTATGCAAATACTATGGAAAGCCAGGAATGGAACAAAAATGTCCAAACTACGAGGGAGACGTGCTAACCACAAGGCCCATATCGCTGCCCACCTTTGTCCCTGTTAAAAAACAGGGATGACTGTTTGACCCCTGCCGGCACACATTATCTGCGGTCGCCCCTCTGCCTGTCTTCCCATCATGTGCTTGTAATAAAAAGTCTGGAAGAGGACGGGCCCCGATTAATGCTGACAGTGAAAGCGTGCCAAGTAATCAAATGTTCACCGCTTGAAAGAACTGTCTTGATCCGGACTCAAGATGTCAAGTTGAACTGCACAAATCAACCAATGCATCTGCTCTGGACTTGTTCATGTCAGTTAAAAGATGACTTATGATTTTTCAAACGTCTTCTGTGAAGCCATTTAAACGCCAGAAAGATTAACAAGATGATAAAAAGAGAAGAAAAAATGGTGCATCAAATGATATGGCGAGAATGATAAAATTCAACTTTAATATAATTAATATCTGAGCATTATTTGATTTTTCCCCTTGAATTATTGATGGATTTAAAATGACAAGAAAGTACTCAGACCCCTGATAAATGTCAATCGTTTTGCTATAATAAGTAAAGAATTAATCCTGGTCTCATCAGATTGCTGAACATTGTTACAGTAATCCATGTCGTCTTTCCCGAAAACACTAGAATTTTCCAACCTGGAATAATTCGCCATGTTGATCATATTGATCTCGTGCGCTTAAGGCATGCAATCACTTTTATCAGGGGTCTCAAACTTATGGCTGGGGGTTTTGCAGACCGTGGTATGATAGTTTGAGGCCCCCACCTTAATATGATAAAGCACCTCCCTGTGGTAGTCATTCATAAAAACACCTTTCAAAAACTAATGAAAACATGTAAATGTGCATTTTTTTTAATACTCGTAGGTCGAGAAGTTTAAATCTATCTTACATAACATGACATCTTGTTGCTACAAAAAAATAAAAAATCCTCGCAACAGGGTAAGAAAAATATTTTAAAAAGTTGTCCTCCATAGTTTATATTTTTTCTTGTGCTTTTATCACTCATTTCTAGTTGCACTACATGTCACGGTTGCCAATTGGCCTGGCCCGTTTGGCGCCAGCTGCGGCCATTTGACTGATTGGCTTCCCCCCTATTTAAGCTCAGTGCTCTCACTTACCTTTTGTCAGTCCGTCAACGAACCTCTGTACCCCCAAGACGAGTGTTTTGACTCTCTCCGGTTTCCTGCTTGTGTTTCCTGTCCGGTATCGTTCCCATGTATTTTGTCCTGTTTAATATCGATTTCCAGTGTCTGGTATCGTTCCTGTCTATTTAAGTCCTGTTTGATATTGCTCTCCAGTGTCTGGTATCGTTCCCGTCTATCTCGTCATGCTAGTCATTGGACTCCAGTCTCCAGGTATTTGATAGAAATCCTGTTTGTCCCGTCCTGTCCGGTATCAACCCCATCTGTGCGGTATCTGCTCCTGTAGTTGATATCGATCTCGTCGGCCTCTGGCTTTCTGTCGTTCCATGCCAGACTGCTGCCTTACGTCTTCCGCCCTGCGATCGCCGAATCACTGGCCTTTGGGTTAATGTGCATGACTGCCCCATTTCCCGTAAAATAAAGCTTGTGTGAGAAATGTTACGCATCTGGGTCCTCCTCCTGTTCTGTTTCTTTACACTACATGCAATAGTGACACCTGGCCATTAAATAATACACACAGTCCTTTTAATGCAAGGGTCACCAACCTTTGTGAAGCCAAAAATGACTTTTTTTTTATTGGCTCTCAAGGCTACCATTTCAATCTACCTTTCTAAAATAACAACTTATGTTGTTATTGGGTTATTATCTGTCATGATTACTCATTGCCCTACCCTGTGCCCGCTCGTTTGGCGCCTGCTGCTGCTTGTTGCCTGAGAGATTCCCCTCCTATTTATACCGAGTACGCCAGTCGCCCCTGGTCAGTCTGTCAGCGGACCTCTGCATACGCAAGGCAAGCACTTTGACTCTGGCTCCTATCGGTCCCATTTTCAGCCATATACCACTCGTCTGTTCCTGATTACCCATTTGTCTCCGGCTATCGACCCATTTTGTCCATTCGACCACGCTCTGATCTCCCGCTCTGGGTATTGACCCGTTTTTGCCCTGACCACGCCCCGATCTTCCGTCCCGGTGAATCACTTTCTGCATTCTGATCACGCTCCTATTCCGTGAGCTGCTTGCTCCTCTTGTCCAGCGATCACCGGATCGCTGGAGTTTGTTTCCTCGAGATCTCAATAAACTTGTGTGAAACGTTATGCGATTGGGTCTACCATTTGTCCTGGCTCTGACATCACCAGGTTTTAATTCTGAAAAGTTAAGTCAACCATTAAAACATCAGCCTGCAGGCACCATGTTATAGAGCCCTGCCTTAATGTAGACGCAGACCACAGGAAATATGGATTTATTATTATCGATTGGTTTAGTTTTACATTGTTTCTTAATCTCCTTTTTATTTTATTTTAGGTGTTATTTTGTGCAGCAAAATAATAAAAAAAAAAGATATTTTAAAACAGTGGAATGTTTTCCCCTTTTTTCCATCAGATATCTGACTAGTCTTTTAGTTCTTTGAGATACAATATTAAATATTTTAGGCTGCCTGGAGGCAAAGTGTTGGAAACAGTTGATCCGGATTGGGTTCTGTCTCTACATGGAGTTCATCCCTGACTTGAGTTTTTCCTTCCCCTCATGTAGGTTTCAGATAAGGGGATTGAGACCCTCAATGTGATTTGACTTAATTGGGCTTTCCATTTTCCAACCCCGGGTGTAAGAGCATGCATACAGAAAATTCTACCAACGTGACTGTTTTGTTTTTCTATATTTGTTATTTGATATGTGGCAACCAGTCCAGGGGTCTATGCGGCTTTCATTCGCTAAAAAATGGATCAATGAAGACGTTTTTGTAACTCCAAATTTTTGGGCTGTTTGCAGGAACTAGCAGGGCCACATTCATGTGACTTGATCACGATCACAGCGAGAAGCGGACATGTAACAATACAACAAGTCGATTGTTTGACGCTTCCTCCAACATGAAAGCTGACGTCTATTCTTGTCCATAAAAGGCTCATTTTTTGTCTTATTTTAACCGCTGTTTATTTCTCCGAGGGATATTTGTATTATTTATAGACGAAATGAAAGATGTCAGGGAAGAAATAGGGGGAATTCACGCCACCGGCTGCGGCAGGATGCTTTTTTAGTTGAAAATGTACGCATACGCACACGCTGTATGATGTTTTGTCTGAGTGCGATTGACTTGGGTCAAACCTCCTCTAGTTGTGGTGTGATCCAACAACCTGAACCCGGAATTCTCTATATTTTATCAAAAAAAATATACCGTAAAAGCCGTGTGCGCCCGCATTAAAACTTGTGACACGATCACAACTTTAACCAGACCAGGCTGTAAGTTCCACGATTTTGATTTTGTAGTCATTTATTTTTCTATATTCTTTATCAATTATCCATTGTCCGTCAAATCACAATACACTACAAAGCTAATAGGCCGAGACACTTGCTCTCAGCCAAGAGGCTGAGTCAAGGTCCTAGCCTCCTACTACACAATCCAAAAGTCAATAGTACACAATCTTAGAACCACTGTCGGCATCATGAATGGAAAATCATACCCGTAATTAAGGTATAATGCAGACTTGTAAAGTCCGGGTCCCATTGAAAGTAATCCAAGGAAAAAAAAAATGTTTATTTCCAAAGTTAAGGGTGGGAAAAATATATATCCACTATTGTCCGCTGCAACAAGAGACAGATCTACCGGTAACTCAGCTTTACCCCACTTCCGATCAGCCCGCGTTTGCTCCGCCCCTTCTTTTTGATTCGCCCGTAGAACACATAACATAATAAATCTCTAAAATAAATACATTACAAAAATATAAAATTGCAAATATATATTATACATGGTTACACATATTTACGAAGAAAGACGGTACACCGAGAGAGTTTTCAAAGCTTTAATAATAATAATAATATAACTTTTATCCCAAACCGTGCCTTTGAAAGGTACCAACACGCTAGTAGGATCATGCTCGCAATGCATCAAATGTGCCTGTCAAAAAAAAGCATCCCGTAATTGTGAAATTCACAATAGATCGTCCTCAACTTCCTCCTCGTAACTATCGCCATCAAGGGCGTCTTCCTCATAATTGGAACGTACCCTTACTTAACAGACAATGTATGCATAAACTTAGAGGTTGCAGTCTTTCTTGGCGCACATATTCTACTGGTCTTAGTCTTACCTTTTATACTCCAGTGCCGCTGGTGGCCGTTAGAAAAATTACATAAATTGGCCGCTTCAGTGAATAAGCCGCAGGGCAGAACATTTGGGAAAAAAGTAGCCGCTTATAGTCCGGAATTTACAGTAACCTATCGTCCGTTGTCAAACATAATTTAGAAATTTCTATGAGAAATGTCGTGCACACAGCTCGACAATTTGTATTTGAAAGTATAACAATGCTATAAGTATCTGGAACCTAATGACACTCTCAATCGGTAAATATTTAAATTTGTAATTAATTCTAAATTACAACAACATAAGAAGTGATAGTGCCCTCTGTTTGGCAAATGTAGCACACATACCTGGAACAGAAATTCAATGTCTATAATAATGCACTCAGTGTAAGGAACCTTAAAGGGACAGTGTGTATTTCTTGACCACTAGATCTCACTGCATTTTGTAGTGCAAATCGAAAACGACTCCTAAAAAGTACAAGACATAATGCACACTGCGGAGACTTGAAGTGACTGTAATCTTTCTATTCTTTTATTTATTTATTTTTTTGCCCATTCTTTAACAAAGCTTTTTGAGGGTACACATAGCAGCAAGATGGCAGACATTCATGACAGGCTCATTTTATGTAAAATTTCTTAACCTATGAGTATGATAAAAATCGAATCTTGCATTTTTTAAAATACTCATAAGACAAAAATTTAATAGTATAACAGTTTTTGCATTGTTGCTTGTTATCGTAATCAATATTGTTTGTTTTTAATTAATTGTTCCATTAACCATAATGAGTCGCACTGCCTCTTTAACAAGATTAGACCATTTTTTTGCCAGACCTATAATCAGCAGCACAACATACATTTGGCTTCTTCTAACAAAATAAAAAACCCTAGTTTAAGAAATCCTTTTTGGGACATGAAATTCCCCTTACTAAATACATTTAAACGCAAATCACCTTCTCCCCTAAAAAATGTCTGAAAAGTAATTTTATAATGCATGTGCTTAAATTTATTTCAAAGGGGCATTAAGTATTATTTAGTGCCTCCTAGTGATAAAGAAAACTCGACTTGAATAATGATAAAACAAATATCGACTATCATATAGGCGTGCATTTACTCTGAACAATGACGTGTTTTGAACACTTCGAGTCCCTGTAGTTTTTTAATCCTCTTTGTGTTTTGTGGCACTCAATGTCAGTTGCCCTCAAAAACACAGCAATATCTAGAGGTCTAAAATTACAGTGTCCTTTTTAACAAAAATTATACAGACGCTGCCCTATTCACGATCGGGACTCCGGACGATTGTTCGTAAGTTGAATTTGTTCAAGTTGCTTCAGTGCTATATTTTGTATGTTTAAGGTTTGTATAAGTAACTTTGTTTTGTACTAAAAAATACGTATTTCATAAAACAATATGCTCTATAAAGATAAATAAACTGAAGTTCAACTTACTTTTGCAAGATGCACAAGAGGTCCTCCTCCATGGTGAAAAGTGGCTGAAAAAAAGCGTTCCGACCATTTTCTCAACCGTATCAAGCTTTCTTATTCCACTTTCATTTAAAAAGAAACAGCTTTCCTCTTCTTTATACTTTACACCAACCATATTGAATGGATGCACAAGATAATAAACAATGAAAATATCAAAGTTCGTAGCGCGCTGGAGATAATATAGACATATACAGTATAGAATGTTTACACATGAACTGGGAAGATAATTTCTTCTTCGGGGTGGATGCTGGGTGAGCTCTCACAGCGCCATGCGGAAAGAAACATTACGGTAATGTCCTGTACTCGGAAAAAGGTGCACACAATACAAAATCTAAGCAATGTCCGGACATTTTTCGACATCCCCAAAAAGTTCGTATCAACCGTTTTACGTAAGTCGAATGGTCGTAAGTAGGGGAGCGTCTGTATATGTAAATATTGTAAATATGTAAATATTATATATGTAAATATTATATATTTCATATATACCTCAGCACATAAAATCTTTTTTTTTTTACTTTCTGTTCTCCAATTTGTGACCGTGCACAACAAATACAAACCAGCACTGCCTTATATAGCCAAAAAGCATGTGCTGCTCTGATAATTTATGACGCAAACATGGTAATGGTGCAAACTACCTTCAAATATGCTTTCCTATCACACAGATCACATGATTTGTTCTGGCCTTATTGTTTCTTTTACTGTACACTCCACAACCTTCATTTTCCACCTCCCGTAAAGTTGTGTGAACGCGTGTGTGGTAGTGAAATTATTGAGTCTGTTTGGAGGTCACGTTCACTCTCCCAGAACAAAGTCACTCCGGCAATGAAAGCTGGCTGCAGTGCTTTATCACTCACGCATAGGAGAGTTCAACACTGCTGCTTCGAGCAGTCAAGCGTTTTGCACTCAAAGTCATTCCATCCATCCTCCGTGGATAGACTGGTCGCCAGGCAGTCGCGGGGCAAAAAATGGACAGGCGGCGTGGATTCTTCTTATACTTAAAGTAATACAGAGACCACTAGCTTCTTCGTGCTTCATATCGCAGGTTCACTCCTTGGCAGGAAAAAATTAAAACATTTTTAAAAATAAGAACAAATGCTTTCCGCACCACCGAGGAACGTTTCGGACAGCCAAGATTCACGCCGATTGGCCAGCACCCTTTGACTTGACCAATTTATGTCATAGCTCATATATACTGTACTGTGCCCGGACACCTGCTCTGCGTCCCCTGCATCTTGCTGAAATTAGTTTTTCAGCTGAGATAAATTAAAATATAAATTGGAAACCAAGCCAAGATCATTACTTAAAATTAGAAAAATTAAAATTAGAAAGATTATGCTGTCTGACATTAGAATTTGGTCACTGCCGGATACTTTTTGATATTCTTTTTTGTTCCAATTTATTTTGAGAATTATTCAAGATAAATGAGCAAAGTTATGCCATCTGATATAAAATAATTAGGATGAGAAATATATATGTATAAATATATTTATATAGTAAATGAGCAAAAATTTTGTATATTACATATTTTGGCTGAGAAAATGATCTCTTCAGACTTATCAGATAATTTTGATTTCCTTCAACTGTCGATAATTATAATAATTATAAGTTTTATAAATACAATCTATTTTAATAAATATACTATATTTAAAAACATTTATATCACAACTGGCGTATTCTATTATTTGACTGCTTAACTTTTTTACACATTTGAAATATTTTTACTGATGTGTATGATTTAAAACAATATTTTCAGTAAATAAGCAAACTTTTGAAAGAAAAATAATATTTAAAATGAGCAAAATATCTTCTGATGGAAGTATTTTTTTAATATATATATATATATATATATATATATATATATATATATATATATATATATATATATATATATATATATATATATATATATATATATATATATATATATATATATATATATATATATTTAAGTGAAAGAGAGAGAGAGAGAGAGAGAGAAGAGAGAGAGAGAGAGAGAGAGAGAGAGAGAGAGAGAGAGGTTTTTATTTTATTTATTATATTTAAGTTCTATGGTAAAATATACATGTATATAATATTACTTTAAATGAAACCATTCTTTAGCATCTCACAGATCTCTATATATCTCATATGACTTTGCAAAAATATAACACTTAGTAACAGCTGAAGTGAAGTCCCTTTTGTCAAAAGCACTTGACCAGGTTAATGCAATAAAAATAATAACGTACGAGTACAATATAACAAGTGCATGACATGTGTTTGAACAAATCCCGGTTATAGGGAAATGATTATATCAACAGCCTGCCTTTGTAGAAATTTCAACAAATGCGTTTAGCGTGCAAAATTGGATAAAATAACACTTGTGGACGGTCCAAATGTGTCATTGGGTTGTGAAAAACATGTCCCAGGCCTTGGCGGTTCCACACAGGGAAAATATGTCGGGTATGCGTTCAGCCTCCCACACTATTTGTTGCCCTTGTATTCCCGCGACGTGCATAAAAACGGGGACGGGCCAACATGATATCTCCTTACGTCACCCCCACCTCCCACATCATGCATATTGACCCCCCCACTCTCTTAAGAAACTTTAAAGCTTCTCGCTCAGTAGGGTTCTCTCTTTGTACGGCGCACGTTCAAAGTGTTACGCCGCCACCAATCATCCGTGTTACAACATCTCGAGCAGCGAGGGTTCACGCTCAGACCCTCATGGTGCCACGAGCTCGGAGGAGATCTCCACTTTGATCTCTTCCTTAGAGAGTCGTGGAGACATCGTTCAGTTCCCCGCCCTCCTTCCAGGACTCCCTATGCTGAGAGACTTAAAACAGTAGGATGGAGGCGGTTATTTGGGGAGGGATGAAGAATAATAGGTCGTGCCCCATGGCGGCCCATCAGGTTGCTAACAAATGTGGTGAGAAAGCCAAAAGGTTCGAGGGCATGCAGAAGGTAAAAAAGACGAAGGGGCTGTACCTCTCTTACAAAGATTCCACTCTTTGCTTTCTTCATTCAGGTCAGAAAATCTTCTACATGCGTATTACGAACGAACACAGTAAAGGGAAAAAAATAAAGCTCAGGGGTTTGTCAAGACCAGAACGGAGACAGGACCCACTTGCGTTGTGTTTGTCACAAGTTTTATTAGAAGAATGAAATGAAATGATCTGATCTGCATTTATATAGCACTTTTCAAGTCAATGACTTCCCAAAGCGCTTTACAATGTGCTCCACGTTCCCAATAGCGGCCTTGCAGCCATGTAAGGTGCTAACCTGCTTATTGGGGGTATTAGGGGTTCAGTGTCTTACCCAAGGACACTTTGACATGTAACACGGACGAGCCGGGATTCGAACTGGGATCCCTTGATCCCAAGACGAGCGCTCTACCTCCTGAGCTACTGCCGCCCCGAAAGAGAAAGGGTTGCGCCCACGATCCAGTGATTGCTGGACGCAGGAAGAAGGTCACTCAGATACTCGTATTGGGCTCCGAACGCGGAAGTGGGTCGTCCGTAGTGAGCGATGGCGGTGTTCGGGATGGAAAACGGGTCAGTAGCCGGGACAGGAGAGCAAAAACGTTATAAGTGAGTCATAAGCCAGAATAGGAGAGAAGACGTAGTCCGGGACAAAAAGAGGTCGAGAGCTGGGACGGGAAAGTAGAAGTGGTCAGGATCAAAAACGGATCTAAGCCGGGGGACAGACAGACGGGAGCAAAAAACGGGACAGATGGGAGTCAGGGTCAAAAAAGGCTTGCCTAATGTTAACTGAGGTTCGTAGATGGACTGACAAAAGGGGACAGATAGGACTGGCTACAAATACTGATCGGGAGCCAATCAGAACCCGCGGCAGTTGGTGCCAAAGGAGCGGGCACAGCTTAGTCAAATCAGTAATAATGACAAGGTTGAGACTCACATGTCGACATGCAGTCTAAGAGGAGACAAACTATTGAACAATAAGAGAATATCCTGAGTTCATGATGTTCATCAAAAATATAAAAAGATATATAAACAGTGACCCCTCACTACTTTGTCCTTCGTTTATTGCTGGTTCACTCCTTCGTGGATTTTGAATTTGATTGTCTTTATTGTCATTGATATCATCCATCCATCCATCCGTTATCTGCACCGCCTATTCTCAGTAGGGTCGTGGGGCTGTCTGGACTTCCTCCCAGCTCTCTTCAGGCAGTAGGTAGGGGACACCCTCAACTGGTTGCCAGCCAGTAGTAGGACACACAGAGACAGACAACTCACTCACACATTCACACCTAGGGGCAATTTGGACCAGGCATTTAGCCTGACATGCATGTTTTTGGATTGTGGGAGGAAACCGGAGTGCCCAGAGGAAACCCACACAAGCACGGGGAGAACATGCAAACTCCACACAGGAAGGTTTCATCTCAGAACTGTGCCGTACACTCGATAATCACTGTGCTGCGGTGCTGCTCGTCATTGATATCAATGTATGGATAATTTTATTCAGACAGAGAGCACACAGCTATCACGAGGGGCAAATTGTATGTGTGTGTGTTGGGTGGGCATTGTTCAGGTAACTCTAGCATAGAGAAGACTCTAACAGTTTTACCAATCAATCAGTTTCACTCCAAATCACTAAATCCAAATAATGAATGTAAACTTTATTTCAAACATTAAAATAAAAACAGGACAAAAACAATGAGTCAACAATGAAATAATGTTGAATAACATGTTCGAAAAGGGGTGGTCTGATAAATAATAATAATAAATCAGCAGTGTCGACGAAAGCAACTCCTCCACTTTTCACCAGTCCCTTAAAAGTTTCTAGCTAACTTCAAACTCTTTCTGTCATGATTACCCAAGTGGAGCCACCTGGGGTAATCATGTGGCGCGCTGGAATGTGCTTCCTGATTGGTTAATGCTCCCTTTTTAAACGCGTTACGCGGAGAACTCTTTGTCGGAGGATTACTTTTTACCCCGTTTGACTCGCTTGATTTTCCTGTGTATTTTTGACTTGTTTACCTGATTCTGCCTGCCTCCGATCCGACCTGCTTCCGTTCCACGCTACGATCTTCTCTCCAGTCCCGGTAAACTCGACCTGCTTCCGTCCCACGCTACGATTGGCTACGTGTCCCGAAGTTGTCTTCACGGCGTTGCTGCTGACGTTCGACGGTCATCGCGTCTCCCGCTAACCGTGTACGCTTCCCCAAATAAAAGACTTGTAACGAACGCTCTGGGGTCTCCTGCTCTGTTCTGGTCCCCCTGACACTTTCTGTTTCTCGATTACTGTTTTTGGCTCCATATTTCACTATTTTCAGCTTTTAATCTGCAGAGTATGATTTTCTTGTTGGTGCCATTTTTGTTCTGCTGTTTTCAGTTGCTTTTATAAACTATCAGCAATGTTGAAACTTATAACTTAAGCTTTTTGCGGTTAAACGCAGTAATCTGTTGAAAAATTCACACACAAAGTTAATGTGAAAATTACATGTGAAATCATAAAAGTTCAAATTGGCAAAACTAAGCAAGGTTTTTTACATTTTATGATTCAGTTTAATATTGTTTTGCAGTCCAATCGTAAACAAGTTCATCAAACAAAATTTGTATTTCCCTCTATTACGCCATGATCAGAAAACATGTATATAAAAACAATGTGGTGCCACCTACTGTTATGGATAAATCTTAGTCATTTTGCTGATCATTTGGAAAAAAAGCAAAGATACAGTTTGTTAATGCATGATCTATTGCAGCCTGCTCATCCTGGAAGGGGGATCAGCTCATGTGTGGTCCATTCTTAAGGTTTCTTCATTTTCTGTAATGCTGAGGTTTTTGAAATTTTCCTTGCCTTGGTGTAGGTTTTAGATCAGGGGATGGTGTATTAATAGTTTGCAATGGTCTGTCGTCTGTGCAGCCCTTAGACTCCTTGTGATTAAGGGCAATACAAATAAACGTGACTTGACTTATATAATAATGAGTCAATAATTCCACACATAAGTGGCACAAGAGTCGCTTCCCCGGCCAAATTATGAAAAAAACTGTGACTTATAGTCCAAAAAATGCGGTAAGTTGAATTGAAGTCATGTCAAGACGTCTTAACCTCTTTAACACAGTTCACACAATGCATCATTTTTCTTGAGAAGTGTCCCTAAAAACATCCCAGAAAAGCATCAATAATGCCACCCTGGCACTTTATACGCGACCCAGAACTTCCACCCAGCACCCCTGGTCTCGGACCGACCCCCTTTGTGGTCGCAGCTGATGAACTGCAGTTCACTGAGCAGTGAGATGCAGCTGATTGATTGGGAGCCAGATAGGCGCCTGCACCGTTCCACTGGGGGCAGTGGGGAGGATGGCCGGGCCAGCGCATCCCATCGCACTCATTTAACTTGGCCCAGAAACTCCCACTTTCCCAGACAGTTTTACTGCACTAAATCACCAAAGTAAAACAATATCAGTGAACCTTATGTGCATTTAGGGACAATAACATGTTATAGTATGTGTGCGGTGCTATGGAATGAAATGTTATTTAAAGTTTTCAAATAGCTGGATTGCCCTTCTGAGTGTTTTACGCAAAGCCACACTGTCTATATCTCAGCAGAAACTTAACATCTCGCCACAAAAGATGGTTAAATGGTATATTTGGACAATAGTAGTTAAAGGATTCAATGAATAATCAATTGAAATTATTCACTATTGTTCAATATTGTGTTATTACGATTCAGTTACAGATGACATGACCATTTATTTCAATTGGTTTGTCCTCTTAAAAAAAATCTCAAGAAAATTTCAAGACTGTATGTTTGCTATTTCTGTCTGAAATCAGATTTTCTACATCAAGCTAGATTTTGAGGTACAGAAGACCCTCGGGATACGTGACCCTGCCTTTAATTTTCATTTTAAAGTGTGGAATAAGATGTGTTGGACCCTTTTATGGCATTTAGCCCACTATATGACTTCAACTCAATTTGTGTGCCCAAAAATGTATAACATTCAAAATTCGCAGTTTATGTATTTCTGAGATGCCTGTCTGCGCTTGGTCGATGTAATATTAAATGCTGGTTTTCTATTGGTTTGAAAAAGACCTAATCAAATTATTTAAAATTAGGATTACTATTTTATTTACAACTGTATTCAAATATACACAATTAGCCAAAAGAACAAATGTGTCATGATTTCAATCACTGACCTGAGAGAGACAGAGAGAGATTTGGTTTACACACAACGTGCAGCTCGGCAGCGAATTTACTCACTAGTGATGCAGTCAGGGACCTTTAGTAAATTTTTTGATTATATTCTTTTTGTAATTTGCAGTTTATTGTTGTCCAAAACCCACTATTTGATCACTTTTTTATTGTTATGTTTTAAGAATAAATAATTTAAGTCTGAATCATTTTAGAAGGTTTGGAATTCCTACTTAAATCGAATAATTAAAATATGTAGGAAATTTAGAAAGTCAACAACTGGTGTGTTTGAAATAATTTTAGGTTCTTAATGTCCTATTGATGTAAACTAAAACAGAACATATCTTGTCTTTCATGTGAAAGAGAAACGTTTATTTTTGCTTAATAAACTATATTACGTTGTTAAAACTTTAGGACTTTTTTGTAGGACTACAAGTAACCTATCTAACCTTCCTCCAATTAATTTTCAAGGTTATATTGTTCGTTGATGTTAAACACAATTTAGTAATTGTATTTATATTTTTTTCTTTTTTTTAGCATATTTGGTATTGGAGTAATCCAAAAGTAATCGAAAGTAATTCATTTGCATTATTTAAATATTATAGTATTCCGATTACATTACTGATTACATTTCCCAACAGGTAACTAGTAACTATACCTGATTACATTTTTAAAGTAAGCTTCCCAACCCTGATTGTAAGTGTACCAACATGCATGTACACAGTATATCTGAGCATACACATATTTTACTATGTTACATAAGGACAATGTAATTTGTCATTATTTATTTTAACCGTATCCATTTGTAACAAATTTGCAGTCACTGAAGATGAGCTGACCGATGACGGATGTTCCCTCCTCAGGAATCTTTACGACATCGCAGAATCAAGCTAGCAGGCAGGATAAAAAATTACAACCGAACCCGGTGGTCATGATTAATTAGCATCCCCACACTCGCTCCTGTGGTCTTTTCCTCTAAAAGAGAGTTGTGGGACCTCTCTCTCATGTCTCGCTAGTCCTTTATCTTTTCATCTGTGAAATATTAGCACCAGCAAGAGGTCTTAAAATCATCCTTCCCTGTGTTCTCTATTTACATTCACGGGACACTTGATTTGCTCAAACCGAGCCTGGAAGTTGGTCTGGCTGCTCGGTAGGGTAGGTGCAATCAATCACTGTGATCACCTCTGATGTTCATGGGAACTAGGATGGTGTCACTTCATCTGGCAGTGAGTCAGCTGCATTCCAACCCAAAAGGGCTAACGTCAGTCATAATAAAAGTTTGATACTGTCAGGCCCTACCCCCTTTTGATATGGGTTTTTCATATGCGAGACTCTTCTAACACACCTATACCTCTACCCATAGCCAGACTCATACAACACTATACCATAATCCAGGAGTACATTTACCCAAATACTATTTAATAGATAATGGTGTCCATAGATAACACCATGACACCGTTAATTTCGTTCACATTTCTCGTTGTATTCCTTTTGCTTTATTATTGTATTGTTCTCAGCGAAGGGATGCTGCTGGAAATGTGAATTTCCCTGCGGGGATGAATAAAGTATCTATCTATCTATCTATCTATCTATCTATCTATCTATCTATCTATCTATCTATCTATCTATCTATCTATCTATCTATCTATCTATCTATCTATCTATCTATCTATCTATCTATCTATCTATCTATCTATCTATCTATCTATCTATCTATCTATCTATCTATCTATCTATCTATCTATCTATCTATCTATCTATCTATCTATCTATCTATCTATCTATCTATCTATCTATCTATCTATCTATCTATCTTTTAGTTTCTGAAGAGAAGCAAGTGAAAGGAATAAGGACTGTCAAATCTGGGAAAGACCCCATGTATGCCACCTCAGCCACCCCTGATTCTTTTGCGCCTTTTTACCAGAATGCTGAGTTGATGAGGATGAATTCTGGTATCACACTTCTATATCTGCCTTTTACCTCCGCTGGTTTTCTGGGTACTTGAGTCAGCTAGGATCAACAATACAAGGGAATGGACAAAGTTCTATGAAGATTTCTACCGAAGATCCATAATACACTGACACACACATGGAGAATTAACGAACCAAAAAACAAGCAGTGAGAAATTTTCTGGGATCAGATTCGCTGAGCTCCTAGAGAAATAAATGAATGAATAAATAAATAATGAATAAAATAACTATTTGAACACCCTGCTATTTTGCTATTCCTCCCACTTAGAAATCTTGCAGGGGTCTGGAATTTTCAGTGTAGGTTTTTTTCTTTTACAAATTATTCGTGTGATACAGCTGTAGATGGACTTCTAATGGGCAAACTAACATGTCTTTTAGGGTCAGAATCTCATACCTGTCAACCTGTACAGTTTTTCTGTACAAAGTAGTTTTTTTATCCATTTTAAAACGAGTACGACATACAAGGACATCTGTATGGAAAAAGCAAATTTGTCAATGATGGGTACCATCGGGTATACACCGACTATCATAAAACGGCAAATCAATCAAGTCAAAGGAGTTCGCCGCGGAAGCCTCTATCTCGGTATTGTTTTTTTCGTTTCAAACGAAGCGAGCGGTTTGATGCTACTGTGCGCATGTGTCTGCCGCCTGGGGATTTACCATCATGCATCATTTCGAAAAAAAAAAGATGTGGTGTACGATTATTTTGTATTTTCTACGGGAAAATACAACAGTTTGTAAGGGCATGGAGCCGTGGAGGTTGACATGTATGGAATCCTGGATGACACTCAGATGTTCAAATACTTATTTGCAGCCGTATCACACAAATAATTTGTTAAAAAAAAATCATACATTGTGATTTTTCTTTTTAGTTTATCTCTCATACAGTGGACATGCACCTACGATGAAAATTTCAGACCCCTCCATGATTTCTTAGTGGGAGAAAAGGAAAAATAGGAGGGTGTTCAAATACTTATTTTCTTCACTGTACATGTTTGAGATTCATAGCCGTCGTTAGCACTGAATGAGTTTTAAGTACCCTCTGACTATCTCTACTAAAACTAGGTCTTGTAATCTATGTGAACATGAGATGGTGCAGGTGATAAATGCCGCACTAAAGACTAACCTCCCTTTTTCAGAGTTCATGTTTCAGCTTCCCCACAAACAATCGGTAGTAAAGACTATCTTTTTTTTTTAGAGTGACTGCGAAGCAGATGAGGAAACTCTAAACCATTTATTAGCGGCACTTTACACCCTTCAGGCTGAGTGGAGCCACTGTAAATAATGGCAATAGCAGGGCCGACTGATAAGTCCACTCAGAGGGTGATTTAGAGCGGGGTCACGTACTTCAGAGTGCTCGCTCCCTGCCAGCTTTGCCAGAAATGGGCGTCAATTCCCAGTGACGCTAGAATGACGTCCACGCGGACCAGTGCGGGCCAACAGTGGGTTCTTTCTTTTTTGGATTTGTTTTCAAACTGAGCAAGGGAGGAACCAAACGTACACTTTTACAGCTGACGTAGGACAAGTCGGTGGTTTGAAGCGATGAAAATTCCCGCGGTCCAACCGGCATTGTGTGTCAATGGAAGGAAATCAGACGTTGTCCGTATTAGCGTGGGTTAGAAAAAGCTGGATGAGAACGTTCGCAATGAATGTTTTTGACGTGTGCTGCAACAGGAGACCGCCACGTCCCCTGCTTCCAGTTCTCAACCGTGGGGAAAGATGATGTTTCGAAAAACCACAATCGTCCTTTGCCCCTGAGGAAAGTGCCAATTTGAACCTTAACCACACCTCACAAAGTGTTTTCGTAACTAAGCCTTGACCGTGTTGTTGACATGTGATATCATAACATCATTATGTTTTGGAACAAGTCGGGAAGCCCCTATATTTTAAAGTGTTCATTTGGTACAGCAACTCACGAAGTATAACATTTGCCTGGTAGTATTTGTTGATGATTTTACTGAAAGAAGTCTGATGAGGATAAAATAAAATACTAGTATTAGGAATGTTTACCAGGTACATGAGGTGCTTTTCAAACAGATACATAATAGAAATTTATACTGTTATTTAGTTAAAGCAAAGACCCAATAGCCGGATGTCTCAGAAAAATAATCCTGAGCAAGTTTTAGTACGTGCTCGGGATATGTTGGGTAATATTTCTTCACTATTATAGAATATATAGTTGTGGGGTTGTAATTCCCGTATTTTACCGCTTATGAATCACACCAGTTTATAAGGAGCATTTTCAAATTTCTGGCTTTCCCCCTTTTTTTAGTTGCAGATTCATCACCTTTATTAGAATCTTTCAGACCCAAGGATATCTTGCATTGGGCTACACTCCGATTGAGATTGATGTCATGTTTAGCTTCTTCCGTTTTCTAATGATTGCTCCAACAGTGGACCTTTTTTCACCAAGATGCTTGGCAATTGCTTCGTCGCCCTTTCCAGCCTTGTGGAGGCGTCCAATTTTGTCTCTGGTGTCTTTGGGTAGCTTTTTGGTCTTCGCCATGCTAGAAGTCAAAGTCTTACTGATTGTATGGGGTGGACAGTTGTATTTATGCAGCTAATGACCTCAAACAGATGCATTTGATTCAGGTTTATACCTGGAGTACAGGTGGACTTCTAATGCAGGGACTAACAAGTCTTTCAGGGTCAGAATTCTAGCTGATGCTCATGTGTTCTTCTATTCTATTCTATTCTATTCTATGTGTTCAAATACTTATTTGCAGTCAAATCACACAAATACATTGTCAATAAACATGCATTGTGAATTCTGAATTTTTATCTTTAGTTTATCTATCTCACAGTGGACATGCACCTACAATGAAAATTTCAGACCCCTCCATGATCTATGTGGGAGAAATAGCAAAATAGCAGGATGTTTAAATACTTACTTTCTTGATTATATATATATATATATATATATATATATATATATATATATATATATATATATATATATATATATATATATATATATATATACATATACACAGAATACAAAGGCCTTTTTACACCCATCTTTTATGCTTTTATCATAAATTAGTGTTTATTTTCACGTTTGCTTCTGAATGACTAACTGTTCATATGCTTGTGCTGAGCCTGTACACAGAAACCCCTTTCGGTTGGTCGGAAATTTCCACATTAACAAATTAATTCAAACGTAAAACGTGACAAACTGCACTGCAAATTAAGTCTTAAAAAAGAAGGAGGAAGAAAAAGTGCAACTTAAGCTTAAGCACATAATTATCTAATGAGGGAAATACAGACCTTAAGGGAAGGCATTGATTAAAAAAAAAAAAAAGCCAGGATATTATTACGATTTCACCTGCGTGTAGCCTTGCTGGCACTTTACAGCACTTAACTCGGAGGGTTGAGGTCACACCGGTGACATCACTGTCTCCAGAAAAGCGAAAGGTACAATGTTGTGCCACACAGTTGCGAGACTTCATGGCCCCCGCCAGGAGGAAATTACTTCATGCTCTCACTTTTGGCAACAGGGCTTACCACTTTTACCCGTGGGAGGTGGGCGGGCGTGAAGCAGGCATAATTATACCCAACGTGAGTCGGAGGCGACTCTTTGGGCTTTTTGTAAGCCCCTTCGGAGTTCTCCAGACACCTGTATTTTTCTTGCAACACCTGGGGAAGGTCCCACACAGTTGAAGAAGGTGTTGCGTGTACAGGACTTTTCGGGGGCACACAAATGAAAATACTGATACTGTATTGCCATGGACCTGAAAACATGCTGAGAATGCTGTTCTAAGAGAATCTATAAATATTTTAGGCAGGGTTGGAAGGAAGTCGAGCTATGATAACAAAATATAATGTATAGAATCGATCATGATATAGTTCTGTCATTATAATCTAAAATAATAAATATATTGTATTCTGCCTACTTCAGTAAAAAAACTTTATTTGTATCAGGAGACCAGAACAGACCAGGAAACCCCAGAGCATTTGTTTCAGTTATTTATTTAGCGAAGCGATCAGGGCTTGCGGGAGACGAGATGGCTGTCAGCCGTCAACAGCGGAGCCGGAAAGAAGGCTTCGTATCGGGTGGCCAATCGGAGGGCGGAAGTCAAGCAGGTCGAGTTTACCGGGGCTGGAGAGAAGATCGTAGCGTGGGACGGAAGCAGGTCGGGTCGGAGGCAGGGAGAAACAGGTAAACAGAGTTCTAGACGAAATGGGCAATCAGGAGAGTCACACAGAGTTACAATCGTAATACTCTGACGAAGAAGTCTGGGCGCAGCGCGCTAAAGAACGAAGACAATTTGATATCAATTAATCAAACTCTGCGGAAGATATTTTTCACCTACGACCGCCTACAACAGGGGAGGATTCAGAAACACTTTTAAATGAAAACAGTCATACAATATTCAAAGGTATATTATAATACACATGAGTTCAAATTGATGTCTTTATGAGTCCCCCAAGAGTGAATTTCAGCAACAAGACAAAAATGGGGTGTAAAGTGGCTTTGTTATTGAATGTCATGGTGTTTTAAGAATTCATTCATCGTAAAATATTATTTTTTAAATTAATGAAAGAACATGTCATGTCAAGTCATGATTATTTCTATAGCGCTTAATCACAAAGTTTCAAAGGGCTGCACAGATCAAAGACTATTGCAAACTATTACAGACTATTATGACACCATCCCCTCATCTAAAGTCTACATGAGGGCAAATGATACACATATTATCAACATAAAGTATAGGTTATTCATATGCTATGGAGTAGAAGTGTGTTTTGAGCTTAGATTTAAACATTTCCACTGAGGAGGAGATCGAATCTCAGGGGGAAGAGCATTCCAAACACAGCACCGGGGCCCGGATGGAGAACGCTATCGAACCTGCGGATCTCTTCTTGGCTCCTGGGATCAGTAGTAGACCAGCGTTTTCAGAGCGAAGGTTCCATACCGGAACATAGGGGGAAATTAAATCTGAAAGGTATGAGGGAGCAAGTGCATGTATGATTTTGTATAATGCCAACAGAACCTTAAAATCACATCTTAAGCTAACAGGGAGCCAATGCAGGTTAGCTAAAATCGGGGTAATGTGATGTGAACATTTCTTGTCTTGGTTAAAAGCTTCGCTGCAGCATTTTGTACCAGCTGAAGGCTCTTGATTTTGGACTTCGGAAGACAGGAGAGTAGTGAAATAAAAGATTAGTATCCTTACTACCATTATCATTAATTGTTATTATAATAGGGCAATATCTTGATACCTACCTAGTTGATGAAAATGTAGTGTTTAGGTGGTTAATTTTTTCTGTTGTTTTCTAGGAGAAAAAAGACAAAGCAAAGCAAAAATATTCCTTAAAAAAGAGATACAGTATTTTACTTAAAAGATGATACATTTGACATTGACAGAAAAAAACACTATTTAGGGACCATTAAGACGAACAAACATGTTTAAAAGGGACACATTTTTTGCTTGACATCGACAATATGTATAAATCGTAAAGTCGAACAAGGACATTAAATGTCTATAGTGAACTGGCCTGAATCAAGAACAAGAATATATCTCATTGCCATGGACGTCCACAAGAGGGGACTAGCCAGGTTAATTTAGCACTAGCATAATGTTAATTAATTGTATGATACCTTAAGTGAAGAATATTTGGGTTTTAAAATTATATTGCCAAGCAGTATTAGTAAAGTGAATGCTGATTTCTATCAGTATTACAGGTTCTTGAGTTCCATAGATCAAGCTCAATGTTGTCCTCGAGTTCCCTACAACACTCCCAATCATGCAATCAAGGTTAATTGTTGAGTACATATCTCGTGTGTCAAACCTAAGACCCAGGGGCCAAATGTGGCCCACCACATCATTTTATATGGCCCAAGAGGCTGATGGAAAGCACAAGAGAAAAGCGTCAAACAATGACTTGCAGTTCTAGATATATCCACTGGATGTCTTCAAAGCCATACGCCACTCTGTAGCGATATTTGCAGGCTACCATTAAACAACCAGAGACGATTGAAGAAACCTATGCCGGTATTAATTACTTACTTAAAATAAAAGTCACAATCTTAACCTTTTAAGGTGACAGAAAAATATAAAATATACGAGAGAGAGAGCGCACCTGGTGGTCTTTGCAGAAACGCAAAGAAGCTTTAGCTCCTTTCTATATCAGATATAAAATATAGAAGGGAACTTCCCATATTCAGGTGAAAGTTTTCATACAAAATACAAAAAAAGACTTTTGAAAAATGAAGTAAATCTTTTAAATTAGTGTGTGTACGATATTCTTGTCACTTGAGTCTGCAGAGTTTCCCCGAGATAAATAAACTGCAATGGAAAAAAAACATTTTTTGTTTTTAATTTGTATTTAATTTAATTGTTTTATTTTTTTTACAAAACAGATTTGATAAACATGAGATACTATCTTTGTGCAGGAAAAAGATTGAGGAAAAAAAAACCTCAATTAGTTTTATTATCAAATCTTACATCCCTTAATAATAATTTAATTGTAAGCCTCTGAAAAGACCCCCAGCACTCCGGACGTTAAGTAGACCCGTGAGAATTTTTTTTTTCCACCAAGAGGTTTTCCACACTTCCCTTAGTTGAAGAACATACTCTTTTTTAAATTGTATGAACAAGGAGTAAAACATTTTGTGATTTTTACGTACTGCTTTTACTGTTTTTTGAGTAGATCAAGCTCAATGTTACCCACAATCCCAATCATGGAAGTGAAATTCATTGCACACTCTAAATTGTCCATATTAGGTTTTGCACATGCCCTGCAATGGCTGGCAGCCAGCCCACCACGTCCCACGCCTCACGCCCAAAGTCAGCTGGGATAAGCTCCAGTACTCTCGCGACCCCAACAAGGACAGCCACCATTGAAAATGGATGATGACTGAAATGGCTGAAGAAACAGTGGCTAATTCGGGCCCGGATTCTCCAAAGAGTTCTGTTAGTGGAAAGAACCGTCTGCGCAGCTTTCCGCGGTGTCCAACAGGCTTCTTATGTTTCTGCCTCTGCCCACAGGCTTTGCTTTTTTGGTTCTTGTTCTCCACAAAGTTGAGGTCTGCGAGGTTGCTTTCTGGCCCGTGGGGAAGCTTCAGGGGTGGTCCCGCAAAGCTTCGGCAAACTATTCAGCGCCCAACGCCCGCCTCGCATAGACGTTGCACTTTTTACGCTGATAAACTAGAATTCCACCAAGCTTTAGTTTGGCCGCTGACCCAGCGGCCAATAGTGACCTCAAACGAGGGCATTGCGGGGTTGGACCAGGATGCATAACGCCCCTGGACTTTCTCTCATGACGATCAAGTTGATTTGCGGTTACGACAGCTTTTTAATCTCCTCTTGAAATCGTCTAAATTTCATCTAGTGTGAAAGAGCGCGTTTGGGTTCATTTAATCGGGAAAATAATCAGAACCGAGCACGTTTGGTATTTTCACAGCTCGAAATCAGTGGGATCTGATGTGCTGGAGTCGAGAGTCAAAGCGGTCGCAAGCTGTAGACAAATAAAGTCGCAAGAGCTCATAAACGCGCACAAACACACAAGCTCACAAGTTCACGTATAGTACATGCCTACTTTTTACCACCCAGCGGGAGCGTGTTTTTCTAGATCATTTGAAGCCGAAATATGTGAGCTGCGTGAGTCCTCCTATGAAGTTCTGCCAGGAGGGAACACAGAGCTGCTGAGAACCTCGGACAAGGCAAAAATTCCCAGAATCCAGCAGTGCCAAAAAACACCATCTCCCTATCATTTTTTCAAGTCCCGTTTTTTTAATTTTTTAGCCCAGATACAAATACTGTCCAGAGTGCATACGTATTTGGAAAAATAACCTCAGTTAATACCAATCACTGTATAATAACAAGATACAAGACTTGATGTTTGGTTTTATGAATTTAATTTTTAATTGTTTAACTACACCTTAAATTCAGTAATATAATAACTAATGTTTTCATTAAAAGTTTCATAGTTTTGCTAAAAATACAAGATTATACCATTATAAACATTTGTATTATTATTTCAAATTAATAAAATAAATGTTTTAAATAAACCTGTATGACGTAGAATGTATTTGATGATAAATATCTAAATACCTAGCTTACCACCCAGCTTCTCACATACATTCTTATCTACCTACCTACCTACTAGCTTGATGGTTTAATATCCACAGGGCTGTATGGAGATGTAGTTAGCTAGCTTGACATCTACGTTGCTAGATAGAGATCTAACTACCTAGCTAAGTACCCTGCTACCACATATTAACAAAGATCTAACTAGATGCTGTTGTGATATTGCAATAAGTCATTGTCCATATTTAGTCATGGTTATATAATTTCTTCATGTATAACTTCCTCATAAACTTCATCAGAATTATGTTACTTCAGTTGCATTTTATTTTTTAGTCCGAAGTGGTCATAAGTGCCATTGTTAGGTCTATCACCTTATTTCTTTGAGTGAAATACACAATGAAAGAGGGAATCAATTGCAGCTCATGACGAGATGCAATCAGGTCAAGAACGCCAGTGCGCAAGATCACATTAGGTAAAGTTCAGCCCTGTTAACACAATACAATTGATTTTTCTCAGGAAAGTACGGTGCGGTTTGAGTAACATTTACCAAAGAATGACAATAGAATCATGAGTTTGATAGTGATGATTCAACAGAGGCCTCACTATAATGTTTAACCTTGTGATGGATTTACAATTAGCTTAAGGACTCCTCTATTTGTATAATGACAGTAAACCACCTCAGTCTTTTGTCATTTGTAAAGGCCTACACCCATTTAGCTTGTGTAGCTTATTCAAGACTGTAATATTATGTAATAAAACCCTCAAAGGAACTGCTAGTCATCATTTCTTATTTTGACTTACATCTAGTCTTAAAACCCAGATATAAAAATAAGCATGTGAAGGAAAAAATGCATTCTCTTTCGTGCCTTGTTACATAGTTAGATAAAAATTAGATAGCTGCTTTGCAAATTACATAGCTTTATAGATAGTGATCCAGCTGTTACCATTGTGGCCCTATTAATTGATATGGATAGATGGATGCAGGGTTGGGTAGTATTACTTTAACTGGATTCTTTCAATTACTTTTGGATTACTCCAATACCAAATATGCTAATAAAAGACAAAAGAAACTAAATATGAATGAAATTACAAAATTTTGTGCAGGCTTGGGGAGTAACGGAATACATGGAACAGCAAAAATGATGTTGACAAGCTGTTTGGATTTATTTTCATTTTGTTTCTGTCGCATTTTATGTTAGTTTTGCCGGAGATCAAAGAGATCAAAGCCAGGAGAGAAAGCTTACCACGTGTTGTGAGTCATAATTTTATTTATATTTAGTTTATTTTGTCTTTTATTAGCGTATTTGGTATTGGAGTAATCCAAAAGTAATTGGAAGTAATCCAGTTAAAGTAACCCTACCCAACCCTGGATGGATGGATGGATGGATGGATGGATGGATGGATGGATGGATGGATTTACACCATAAACATTTGCATCATATACAAATAAGACAATAATCAGAAAGGTCTGGGGGAATGAAAAATATTCATCATAGTGTTTTATCAAATAAAATAAACAGATAAGTTCATCTTCAGAGCAAACTACAATGGAAACAAAAGCACATTGCACTGAATTCCATTCTGACAGTGTGAGTTTTCTTTCCATCTCAATACAATAGTCCCGTCAGACTTAACAGTGTATAGTGGTCTCTAAGTGTCCATTTCATAATGTTGAACACTGCCAAAGTCTGCAGAGCTTTCCATGAGTTGCGACTTCAAGATTGTCGAGATCGACGTTTCAAATTTGATATAAACGGTTTCCCGGACTCTTTTTCCTCAGCGGAGCAGTGTCTGGTGAAACCCGAGCTGCGTTTAAGCTGTCGCGCAATAAACCCCAGGCCCTAAAGTGAAAGCCTCCCATGTTGATGGGCAGTTAAAACACGTGGGGTCCCGAATGTTTGCTGTCAAACCGGCTTTGTCTCTCCACCAAGCACCTGGACGACAGGAGGGGAAGACCGTTGAATCCCTTCATAGTCATTTCCATGACGCCTCAGGGCATTACTAAGATGGGACCCTCCGCTTCATCAATTCTACAGGATGTGCCATTTTAGTTCCAAAACACTATCGAGTGCCGTGTTTGGAATTCATCTATCTTGGGCGTTTAGCCCCTATAGACCTTGTCGTGATGTTTTTTTTTCCACTGAGGCCTACCTTAGTGAAAAGTGCCTTTCTCAGTACCAGCTTGTCTGGCTGTGCTTCCTGTCCCCCGCTTTCCTCGTGCACGTAGCTTATTAGGCCCACCAAATGGCCCTGATTCACTGGTGGTCTCCGCTAATAACGGTCACTGACGGGCGGTTCGCGGCCTTGGTCTTGACGAGACATCCAGCAAGAGAGCCCGCCAGGGTTTTGTCACTGTAGCATATGCTGCTGAAATCTGAGAACGGAATGAAATAAAGTGTAATGGCTTAAAATGCACCTCATTTAGAGAAATGACTCGGGGGGTCCATTGGCTGCTTTTGAGATTCTGAGCATAGTTTTCTTAACTGGCCTGTGGAGGGATGTTTAAGAGGGTATAGGGTAACCTGATCTGGATTTAAGTTGGAATAGTCGAGATATGTTTACACCTTAAATGAGGTCTGAATAGTCTCCAATACTTTATGGCAAATTAAAGTTTCAGCACTATGATAGGCTGCGTATGCCTTTTAAATGAGATTTATATGATACCTGCGAGGCATTGGAATACAGACCTAAACAGATTTACAGTATGGGGTCAGCCGTTTTTGAGTGTATGCCAACTGCAAGATAAGTTCCTTCCAAATTAAACCTTGAATGACTTAAGGGTGAATATGGCAAAAATATTTTAAAATGAAATTTGATTGTAATGAAGATTAAATTATGAAACTGCCTGTGTAGAGTTCACGCTTTTGACTGGCAAACTTGGGCATATCAGATATCAAAAGTCCTTCAATGAGTTCAGAAATAAATTTAAATTGTGTTTTTAAAGAAGTGTTTTCGGGGCATGATTTTGTTTCCATATTGCTATACAGTGATTAAATACCTGGGGTTTATCATTTTATGATTATTTGAAAATAAAATATTTTGACCTTACTAATGGTTGCAGAGTTTGACACAGTGGTCAATTTAATAGCAGATGGGGTCAAGTTCACAGTATAACAATATCAAGTTGCACATAGGAAAAATATTACAATACGGCAAAATTGTGACCTATTAATACGACAATATGCCTTCCCCGAAACTGGGAGGTCAGTTGTTGAAACATTTCAAAGAGTTGATTGGTTTCCTGAATGTGGACCTACCCTTAAGAATGTGAGAGCTTTAGTTATTTTTTTAAGAAAAAACAATACAATAAATGTAACCAATGCTATCAGCGAAAATGTTAGTGTAGAAACATGAGTTGTACTGGTATAATGTAGACCAAAAAGCATCTGTACACGTACCTTGCGGCACCAAAGAAATGCATGGTTTTTACATGGTTTTAGTCCTTAGCCTCAAATTTTCAATTATGTTAAAATTAGTTTGACCTTTAAAATTTCTCAACTTTATAGAGGCAGTTCCAAGCTTCTGTACTGATGTATTTGTCTTTGGATTTGTCTCAATGTAGGTAATAAAGGTAAGATCGGGCCTAAAACATCCAGCCCGACCCCACCCGACCCGCCAGTATAAAAGCCCGAACCAGTGCGAGCCTGACCGATTGATTTGATTTGAGGGACCGAGCCCGGAGTAAACCCGAAGCTGCACTTCAGTATGAAAGTTCGCCAAACAGTGTGCATGCTGTGCAAATCCTTCTCTAAAAAAATTAAAAAATCAGTGAAGGAGAAGCCCTGCCCAGCCCGACTTAATGATTGATATGTTATGCCCAAAATCTTACCTGCATGTCTGTGTTAAAATGACTCTTAGGATATATTTGTTGCACAGTACGTATAAGGAAAAAAATATTGATTTTGGGCATAAATTAGCTGGAACAGACATTCTTGCATAATCTGTACTTTTATTTGAAGCATTTGTTGGATCATGACAAATGGATGACGAGACAAAACGACCAATTCGTTTTATTGACATTAAATGTAACCATTCAAAATGTATACTATCAAATGAGACTAGAGGGAAACACACATTGACTGATGATATTGAACGATAAATGATCCCATTAAAACCCAAGTGTTGTTATCAACCACGCCAATAAAACCTTGGCCAACGCTTGATCGCATTGGAAGACCATGTAGCGTTGCAAACCCAAAACAAAAGTATCCCCACAATTTGTGTAATAAGGATTGAGGTTTCTGCTGTGTAAACTTCCTTAACTCTAATAATAAAAAGCAGCAGCCTTTTTCGACTGATAGCATCCAGACGCGGCCTCCACATGTGGATCACAACAGTGTCTGTTTTTAATATAACCTGCTTCTGAACTTGGCGGTTCAGGCTACGCAGAGGCTTGTATCTAGTAGCGTCTGCACCCCTGACACTTGACTTTTACCACTTTTTGCCCTGAAAGAAACTTTGAAGTCTGCTTTTAGCTTTCAGAGTTACGTTAGTGTATATATCGTATCTTGAGGGACCAAAACGGCCAAGACTGGCTGAAGGATCACTCCAAGCAGGGGTTTTACATTTGTCGACGTGGTGATTAATGGACTAATGAATGCAGTTTAGTGAGTCTGAGGTGTCTCGCAATATTTACTCAAACACAACCGCGGTGTTGTGATACTTTTTATTACACATCCTTAGGAAAAGAACGCTGGTCTCCCCGAGGATCTTTTAAGTGTCTGTTTGCCGACGCAGTCCAAACTCCCAAACTCCTCGCCCAGCTAAGAATTAGGGCACTTTTTTGGAGGCAATTCCTATTTATAAAAAGCACATTCCTTCCAGTATAAGCGATTCTGTTTCTATGAACAGAGATCTTGGTGAAAAATATGTTCTAAGGGGTGCAGGCTGAATTCCCCTATTCCCATGGGTGCGCTGAAAGTGGCTGTCTCTGGCTTCGCAAAGGGAAAGGAATAGGGAGGGTGATATGAATGTGCATACTCCAAAGCTCCTGGTCTCGACTCGACAAACAGCCAGGCCTTTTCCAATCTTGGCAACCACTTCCACTCTGTTGCTCTATATCCCATTCTGGCAAATGCTACTGCTTGCGGGGAACTTTGGGACACGTTGAACCCTTCTGGCTCGGAGAGCAAATTCATCATGCAGTAATTCAGGTTGCGGTCACCGGGTTGTAGTTTTGTCTCTCATCTGAGAACTTGTCAGGTTCTGACACTCAGCTAGATATCATGTTTTTTTTCTGTGGTGTGAGTTGCCGCAGTCCTGTCTGCTCTTTGCAGAGTTAATCTTTTAGTTAGGTAATGTGGTCCCTTTTGCAGGTTCTTACATTGTGATTTCAGTTTAGCTGACGATATACTGACAAGGATGGATGCTGTTATGAGTGGACTGAAAGAAAGAGGTCTAAATCTAGTGGAAGCTAGGGCTCTTGTTGGTGATAGGAAGGAGTGGAGAGGTGTTGTGGAAGGATAGTGGGATGTTTGGGCGTGTTCTAAGGGATGGGCAGGGAACTTGTGTGATGCGGCAGGGGTAAACCAGTGAAAGCTGTCAGGCTCTGCTGTTGAACAGAAGAGTGTGTTGTGTAACCCTGACCCTAGTGACATGGCCACTTTCTTATGTCCCGTTTCATCTGGAGGGACGAAAGCATGACCAACTTTATCGAGGTACTTAACTTGTTTGGGCATTAGGGTTAGCCATGGTCGATTTTTTTTTGTGTTTTTTGCTACGTTTTCCTTTTTTTCTTTTCTTTTTTTGTGTATGTGTTTGTCTTGCTGTCGGTCACCCCTTTCGAGGGATATAACCAGGGTAGAGAGATAGATAGATTGATAGATAGATAAACGTGATTATGAATTTAAAGATTTAAATCCACAAATACTGTGTTACTTCAAGTCTATCAATTCAATTGTTCATTTGGGTAATACACACCGGACCAATTGAAGAAGGCAAGAACTGAACATGAAACATTCTTCTCCTGTCATTTGGCCTACAGGTTTCCCACCACTTTTCAGGCTCCTTCCCTTTTAGATTCCAACATAGTAAAATATGCTAGATTACTACAACTCTCCTAACTTGTAGAAAACCAGCCATACTAAACAACTTGTTTGATCAAACTATAACTATTTTCTACGACAAAACTATTGCTCCAATGACATTTTGATGTCAAGAAGTACACTCAATTTACGACCTGGTCTGAATGGTGGTGCATGTGTAGTAACCTGATTTTTAGATTTCAACCAACGAGTGATCTGATGACACATGTGGCCGGTTTTTGGGGCATTCCACTATTGGAATGACTACTAAATTAATATTAATGATTTGATAATATATGGCGCAAATGGTTGTGTGTGTCTGTGTGTGTGTGTGTGTGTGTGTGTGTGTGTGTGAAACTGAAAATCATCCCCAAGTTAATATTATTTTTTAAATTCTTTCAAAATGTACTTTAAGCTGCAGTTATTATGTATGGACTTCAGCAAATGTGTCTAGTAAGCTTTTAAAAAGTCGACCACGGATATTTTCAGATTTGAAAAGGAATTTAGTGACCTGACTATTTATGGTTAGTAAAAGTTTCCCAGAATGGATGAATGAAACTAAACATTTCCTTGTAAATAAAAACAAATTATCAGCGAATGGCTTGATTGCCTTATTAGTAATTGATTACAATTATTAAATTTGCAGCAACGTTCTAATAATCCTGTTTTCACACAGCTACCATGAGGTAACGATAACCTCTCCATTTTCGCATCAAAGACACGTTCAAAGGTCAATCACAGTCTGTTCTTTTTCCATGTTATCCTCACAGCAGTTTTGTATGACTTTAAAGGCAAATTTTCCAGGAAAACATTGGCGAAATTCTGCACCCCACGTAGTCCGAACCCCAAAGAACACTAAAAGCTGCAAAATAAGCAGAGAATCGCAAAAAGCCCTGGCTGTAAAACTGTCTGAGTTAATTTGTCAGCCATTTAATTTGCACCCAACCTCTAAAGAGGGTCACACGCTTACTTTACAAGTGAAATTTCTCGCGCATAAAAATCGGTGGCAGGTCGCAGAGTTAAGGTCAAATTCACGCGCTAGCCCTTAAATGAGTTGATGGGATTGTCAATAACAAAACACGTTCTCTAGTTTGGACTTTGGAGGGGCATTAAAAGTAACAAAAGACTGAAATGGAAAGTGGGAGGGGGTTGGTAGGTGGTGGTCCTGTAACAACAATGATGTTTCCTTGCGCCCCAAGGTATTTTGGGAATTGACGTCTAGACGATAGCGCTAAAAAGGCTCATTAATCACAGCAGACTGCTGGATTCAGAGACGCTCGCCAGCCGAGGCCAAAGATGCATGAATAGCATCGGGACGATTTTACGTTTTACAGGCGGTATATTACGCATGGCACGGAATATTATGGGGTTTCGGTACACTACGGTATGCACGCTGCATGTTTGTTTTGAATGCAAGATTAAACAGGGTGACCAGACGTCATCGTTTGCCTGGATGCAAAGTCATCATCAGAGTAATCTTTGATTTCTTGACCTCAAACTGCGTGTTTTTGTCGGAGGAAAGTTGAACGACAGGGCAAGCATGGTGGGAAAGATTTTTTTTTTCTCTTCGTCTTGCAGAGTTGAAATCTTTAACCATAATGAAAGTCCTTTTTTATATCTTCTTTTGGTAGCATTGTCTTGAAGGAAATACCAGAAGAATATTATGTCGGAAAGCCCTATTTGTGCTCATTTGGAAAAGTATCAATTTTCTTTTTTTGGGTCTGTTTTTGCGCTAAATTTGTTATTTATTAATTTCGTAAAATAATAAAAATACAGTTATCCCTTTCTGTATTGCGGTTCACTTTTGGCGGTGTCGCTACTTCTCGGATTTTCATTATGTGTCGTGTATGGTGTTCTACTTTCTGATTGGCAGTCCAGCTGCCCTTTTCAGCCTGTGTCTGCCTGTGCGTTTAAGACCATGCAGTGTAAATTTTATACGTGCTAAAATATTTTGACGCATGCGTAAACATTTTTTGTTTCCAAGTTTCTCTAAAAGCCATCATGACAACAAAATGCTTTGGACTAAAGCACCAAAAGGCAGCGGAAGATGCTTTTTATTTGTCAGAGCCAGAACAGATGGTAGATCCAAACGCGTAACGTTTCACACAAAAGTGTATTGGTATTTCAAGGAAGTCAGGTGCGGGGAAACAAACGCCAGCGATCCGGTGCTCCCTGGACAGGAGGGGAAAGCACCTCATGAGATCGGAGCGTGATCGGAATGCGGAAGTGAGTGGATTTGCCGGGGCAGGAGAACGGAGCGTGGTCAATGGGCAAAACGGGTCGATAGCTGGAGCGGGAGATCAGAGCGTGGTCGTGGGCAAAAACGGGTCGCTAGCTGGAGCGGGAGATCAGAGCGTGGTCGGTGGGCAAAAAACGGTCGCTAGTCGGAGCGGGAGATCAGACCGTGTCGAAGGAAGGGAAAAATCAGGGGCAGACGAGCAGGATACGAATGAGGACGGGACGGACGGGAGCCAGAGTCAAAGTGCTTGCCTTGCATATATGGATGTTTGCTGATGGACTGACAAGGAGTGACTGGAGTACTGAGTTTAAATAGGAGAGGAATCAATCATGCAACAAGCAGCAGCTGGCGCCAAACGAGCGGGCACAGGTGAGGGCAATGAGTAATCATGACACTATCGCCAACAAATTTGGAGTTCTCGAAATGCTAAAGGAAGGTAAAAACATTTTACGACATGTTTTTGTTTTTCCCCATAACGTCCACATGATGGTGACAAAATACAATTTGAAGTAAAAACATAAAAGTAGAGTGCTGAAATCATTTCCTCTCCTTTTCGAAATCAATAGTTATATTTAGCAGGAAGATTATTTTTAAAACTATAGTTTGACAGTACAAACATTATTTGTGAAGAAAAAAAAAAGTTTATAATGTACAGTATTTTTTTGTTGTTGAAAAAATGCTTGAGACTGTAAATGAGGTTTATTCTTTGTTTTCAATGTACAACAGAGTAACTCAACCAAAAAATTAGGAATTACTGAAATACTCAAAATGAGCAAAATTATTGGATGTAGCAGAGGACAGATCATTTTGCTCCTTTCAAAAATTTTATTTTTAGCAAGGTGAGAAAAACTGTGGTAAAAGTCAGCCGAATTGTCTGTAATCTGACAGAGTTGTGCTTATTTTAGGGATTTTTTTTTCTCATTTTACAGGGAAATAGGTAAAACATATACTTAAAATAAAAACACTAGCACTGATTTACTAGAAAAATACAAAACAAGGAATATTCTACACACGTCACCAACTGGTCTAAAATTAACATTCTGGTTTAATACTGTGTTTTTAAAGTATGACTTAGACAAAATAAATACATCCATCAAAAAATCAGTTTGATTTACTATCCACTCAAAACGACAGAACAAATATTCAGGGCTCATGCTGCATTTAAGAAAGGCAGGAAGTGGAATATGTCCCCCAAAGCATTTAAGGCAAATGTCAACAACAAAAATCAATTGGTGACCAATCATGGATCAGCATTTTACTCTACAGGCAAGAGATAAATAAACAGTATTTTACTGCCTAATCTGTTTAGCTCAACCTTCCCTTATGGGAAAATTTAAACAATTAGGTGTTTCTTTATACATTTTATTTCTCTTTCAACCTTCCATAATGGGAAAATTTAACTAATTAGGTGTTTCTTTATACATTTCAATTCTCTTTTGTTTACTGGTAAGTAAAGTACAGTCATAAAGTCCTTATCATTAGGAAGCATGTTGAGTGACGGATACTCGTAAAACCGCTCTGCATTTCTTTTGCAACGCAAGGAAATTGCAAGAATTCCTTGGTCAGCTCACACTCTTGGTTAACACACAAACACAAAAACACAAAGGCATTGCCTTCTCTAAGATTCATGCATATGGAAGGACATCCTTTTACCATCCAATCGTTTAGCCCTGTTAAAGGTGAGATGGGTGAGTGAGTGAGGGGAAGAGTTTGAGTTTGTGATGGATGATCGGAAAAAAGCTGAGGAGGATGCGCTCCCCTTTCAGTGTCAAAAGATAAGATGACGCAATACTTACAACACAGCCTGGGAGGAAGCAATACTCACCTGAAGGAAAGTGGTCGGCAATGTCCCTAAAACTCTCTTCTGCAGTCACATTGCTCGCTCCTTCCTTTAAAAAGTCAGTTAAAAAAACAAGGCCCCTTCGTTTGTATGGGCAGTTAAACACCTTCTATTTTGGTAAATAACGGATTGTTTTTATTTCTAACCAGGTGGTTGCGAGTGGTTTTCTTCTTCCTAGGGGGTGCATGACAGAAAATCATTGAGAAGTACTTCTCTAAATCTACTCAGGGGAAGAAAATTAACCTTCAGGTCTCGATGCTCCCACAATTGTGTCAAGTATCCCCCGCATTATCTTGTATTTCCACTGCATTAGCCAGAAAGCACTCCGGGGAAATCAATTGAGGGGGCAGAGCAATATACAGCTTTCGTCACGAGTAAAGTATCTAAATTATGTGTCACCAAAAAAATACCTCACAGATGTCAATTTAATTAATAACGCATTCTCGTGATGTAACAGTGTGGGAACAGTTTAGAGCTGAGGCTTTGAGGTTGCATTACGAATAAGGTTGAGTGAGTCTTGAGGAACTTTTTTAAAGCAATTATTTCAAGACTATTTAAAAGTCGGTCTTATAAGAATAAAAAAAAATTATGGTCAATTGTCTGAGGTTGTTTCATATACAATACTTATAGTATTTATTTGGTTTTTTATAAACGACGGACAAAGTGTCAGGACCAGAACGGAAACAGGACCCAATTGTGTTACGTTTCTCACAAGTTTTATTGAAGGAAGGAGGAAGGGCTGCGCCCACGATCCGGTGTTCGCTGGGAAGCAAGTCGCTCTCGTACTCGGATTGTTATCTGAATACGATGGCGGAGTCAGGGACGGAAAAACGGGTCGGTAGCTGGGACTGGGAGAGGACGGCTTGGCCGGGGTCAGAAACGAGTTGTAAGCCAGAACAGAGAGCAGACGTTGTTGGGGACAAAAGAGGTCGTAAGCCGGGATAGGAAAGAAGACGTGGTCAGGATCCAAACAGGTCGCAGACGGAGACAGACGGGAGCAAAAACGGGACAGGTCATGGTCGAAAAGGCTTGCCTAGTGTTCACTGAGGTTCGAAGACGGACTGACAACAGGGGACAGGACCTGGATCAAATAGTGACAGGGAGCCAATCAGAACCCGCGGCGGTTGCGCCAAATGAGCGGGCACAGCCTAGTCACTTCAGTAATCATGACAAAAATAATTCCACACTTTTGAATTGTTACTTTTCAAATACAAGAGTATTTTTCTGTTTTTTTAATCTATTAAACTAAACCCAACTCATTTTTGACTTTAATATAAAATGACAGCGTGTTTATATTAGTATTTTACTCTCCATACAATGGTTACTGTCACGAAACGGGACGTGAAGCAGGAAGTAGGAACTCATTTGCGTTGACGTCCTCACGCTTTGATTGAGAAAGAAAGGAAGTCCAAAACACAAACGGACCAGACCAAAAAACAAAACGGGTCAAACACAGGCAAAACTACAAACTAGGCATTTCCAGAATCAAACAGAACTTCCAGGAATCTCTCAAAATGTTACACTGAAGTGCAACAAAGTCCAACAGGCACAACAAGTATAACCAAGCATAAACAAGTTTTCAACAACGATCTGGCAAAGCAGTTCAAAAGAGCACGTTTAGGTACCCACAGGAGTAATCAGAAAATGAGTGTCAGCCGGTGTCAAGGGGCGGTGCCAGCTGGGCGCCATGGCAACCGTCCAGAACCTGACAGGTTACCTATGAATGGAGTTTAAAGTTATAAAATGCACAATTTTCTCCCTGATTTGGAAGGTTTTTGACTAGTGATTTTGAACTGTTTCAAGAGTGAAGGGAGTTTATAATTCCAAGAAGATCGTACCAAATTATTACTACTTTGACCGAGAAACAGCTGTTTATGTAAGTCAGTTATACCGCAAAAATTGTTTTCATGCATTATTTTTCATCCGAAAATCTTTCTCGTAATACACAAGACTTGTACATGGACCAGCGTCCTGACAGATAATCATTATTATGTGTTAAATGCTTTGACCCACAGATAACATTGTTTCCTTTGTCTTGCGGAATTTGAGTTTCGACTCATTTTTTTCAGTCGGTTTGACACCCTGTCCTTACTATCCCTCTCCTCCCATCTCAAAATACTCACCCCCTGGAGTCACCTCCTCCTCTGTGCACTCTAAAATAAATCAATGCTGGTTGGCGCTCACTTGTAATAAATCAGTTCCTGTCCTGGACTAGAGCCTGCCCAGTCAGCCTGTCACTGGCTGGCCTTCACTCAGGATTAATTAAAGGCCTGATATAAAGCCCAGATGTGCTGGAGCGAGGGAGCCCTGAACCCCATTTTTAAACAGCTTTGGATTCCCTCTTTCACTATACGACATACTTACCAGTGGTAGACTGTCAAGGCCTGCAAGGCCTTTTCTGCTGGCCTCAAATTATCTTAATCTTGTTATGTTAACAATATTTTGTTCATGGATACCTATCAAATAATTCAAAATTGTCTGTCAGCTTTCTTTTATTGCTTTTCCTCTGGTTGCGCTGCTTCCAGATGTGTGCTTTCATGTTTAAACATTTAACCAATCATATTTCCGCTATTACCTGTTGCCAGGGTCATAAATCTAACTGGAGGCTTAAGATATCAGTTCTGCAGGCCGTGACTCATAAAACAAGTGATTATAAAGCTGTTGCTAATCAGATTACCAGTTGGTGGGCCGGCGCCTTCTAGCAGGCCTAGGGAAACATCAGCTATTTCAAACTATAATTGTCTAGGGGGCGTGACAGAAGAAAAATGTCCTAGTGCTCATGGTTTTTTTCGGCAAACGAAAAAAAAACTACACCAGGACGGGCTCAACAATCACGATAGAAAAGAAGTTCTTAATCGAACTGAAACGCAGGAAGAATCTGTGCGACAGAGTAATTTAAATATTTTTGAGGAAAGAAAAAAAAAGATGGTTTCAAACCCAAAAAACATGAATTTTGGTGCGTAAAATGTGTCTATATTCATAAATAATATTGCAATGTTATAAGGTTATTATTGATGCTTTTTATATTTCCTCACAGCTGTAAGTCCTTAAATGTTTTACATTCTTAAAATACTTATTGAGGGTTGGCTTTATTCGGACCTAGCACAACTGAAGGCCTAGGTGTGAAATGAAGGGTTACACTCAGGGCACTTACACTCTTTCACATAAGGTATTTTCATTTCTGATGTGATAAGGGGTACACGGTGAATTGATTCTGTTCCTGCGAAACATATTTGTGTGACAGTTCACATAAGAAATGATAACCCATTAATGAAATACAAGCAGAAGAAAATCCTCTTAAAAAATGAATCCAAAAATAGTAATAGTAATCTCTCCAAAATTCATGCGGGGAAAATTTATTTTTTACAGTACATTTTGTGAGAAACAGAGATCCATTAGTGTTGTTGAAGTAATGGGCAATAAAATTGAGACTCCCAAATGGGAACTTTCTTTGAATAACATGTAATAGAAGTATATGGTGGGGTTATTAAGTACGTGCAGTATGACTTTTTGCCCAAGACAAACCATGGGAGAAACTATTCAAGAAATATTCCAGGCCCCACTCTTATAGGTCACAACCTGATTTTCAGAGACTAAATCGATCCAAAACAAGTTTGACTTATCCAAAATGCATGATTCTTTTTAAAGACTACAATGAATGGACACATTATATTATGGGGCAAATAAGTATTTAGTCCACCACCAATTGTGTAATTTCTCTCATTCGAAAAGATTATATGCCTGTAATTGTCGAAATGTAAATGTAATGTAAATGGTCTGCATTTATATAGTGATTTTCAAGTCATTGTAGCACTTTACAATGCGCTTCACACTTGCCCATTCACACACACTCACAGACCGATAGCAGCGTTAGCCATGCAAGGCAACTACCTGCTTATCAGGGGCGTTAGGGAGTCAGTGTCTCGCCCGAGGACAGTTCAGGAATCGAACCTGCGACCTGTTGATCACTCCTGAACAACTGCTGCCCCACAACAAGGGTAAACCTCAACCAAGAGAAACAGAATGTATAAAGAACAGACCACCACATGATTTGGTGTAAATAATGTTTTTCTAAATTTGAGTGGATGATAAGTATCTGACATCTACATACAAGCGAGATTTATGGGTGTTCAATCGGTTTAACTTCTTCTGTTGAGGTCTAACAAGACTGTTTTAACCGTCACCTGTTTTAACTCATCGGTATACAAGACCCATGTCCAAAACCTTAATCCGTCACACTTTAAACTCCACTTTGGCCAAGACCCTAGAGCTGTCGAAGGATACCAGAGACAAAGTTGTAGACCTGCACCAAACTGGGAAGACTTAATCTGCAATAGGTTAAACGCCCGGTGTAAAGAAATCTACTGTGGGAGCATTTATTTGAAAATGGAAGACACACAAGACCACAGATAAGCTACACCCATCTTGGGCCTCATTCAAGATCTCACCCCGTGGAGTCAATATTATAAGAAAGGTGAGCACAGAACCACACGGGGGGACCTAGTGAATGGCTTACAGAGAGCTAAGACCACAGTAAAAGAAGGATATTTCAAATGAAACCGTCGTATAAGCTAATATTTACGTTATTGTCAAGGTGCAATTTTAATATCACTTTAAAACACTTTAACTTAACTTCAAATTGCTAACTCGGTATTGAACAAAAGGTTTAACGGAGGTTTATAGCTTATTAAAGCTTAAATCTTTCACATCAAAGAGCACTAAAAATAAGAGTTTGCATTTTGTAGTTGAGGTTCATTCAGTAGACATTTTTAATGTAGTTTTTTTATATGTGGACCTGGCTCAATAACATTGGGGAAGAACAATTTAAATTTAGAAGTCTCCTTTAGAATAAAATAGAATAAAATAGAATAGAATATACCTTTATTGTCATTGTTAGAAAATGGGTTAACATATTTTGACAACGTCAAAGCTTGAGGTTTATCTATGAAAAAGGGTGTGCGAGGGTTATAGTTTCCTTCAGGACTAAGCTAAACTTAGCTAGAGTTCGTCTATGGTTTGGCTCCATCCTTGTCTATTTATTGTTCATCACAAACCATTAAAGAAAACGTCCGCGAGGGAATTCTGTACAAAACGCAATCCACATCAAGCTCCAGAGAGACCCCATAGGAGAAATGACTTTCAAAAAGAAAAACTTGGCAGTGGCTGGCGAATGCCGTTCCAAATGTCTCAACACCAAGCTCGGGGAGTAACGAAATACTTGTAACTGCGTTAAGTATGCAGAAATACAAAACAAATGTAGTCGTATTCTGTTAGTTACAGAGAATTATTTTTTTGTTAAAATATGATTGTCATGGCGCCCAATTGGCCCCGCCCGTGTAACGCCAACTGCGGCTCGTTGACAGATTTGGTTTCTGTCTATTTGAGCTCAGTGCTCTCACTTTTCCTTTGTCAGTCTGTCAACAAAACTTTGCCCCGCAAGACGTGGGTTTTGACTCGGCCCTGTTTGCTGTAGGTATTACCTGTCCGTTATTGTTCCCGTTTATTTTGTCCTGTTTAATATCGGTTTCCAGTTTCGTTCCCGTCTAGTTTTGTCCTGTTCATTATTCTCTCCAGTTTTTATTCCCGTCTAGTTTGTCCTGTTTAATTTCGATATCCTGTTTCATCCCGCGACCCTGATGAGGATAAGCGGTAGGGCTGATGAGATGATGAGATGAGATCCTGTTTCATTATTAATCCAGCCTGTCCCGCCCTGTCCGGTATCGACCCCATCTGTCCGATATTTACTCAGGCAATTGGTATCGATCTCGTTGGCCTCTGGCTTCCTATCATTTTACCCCAGACTGCTGCCTAACGTGCATGACTCCCCATTTCCCCTAAAATAAAATGCTTGTGTGAGAAACGTCACACGTTTGGGTCCTGATACTGTTCTGGTTCCTGACAATTTCAGCAGGATTAGAATTGTGTTTAAATGTATACTCACATATACATAACGAGGCGACAGATGATTTTTTTTCTATCATAATTTAAATCACTGACACTAAAGAGACAGAGACAGCTCAATCTAAACACAATGTGTGCACGGACCGTAGTAACCTTGGTATCTGTTGCGCAGATTGTACTGATTGAATATTTGTCCCAGTCTGTTGCAGGTAAAAGCAATTTTCTTTGTTTCTGTATTTTATTTATCTGTCCACGTAGCACTCATTTTGTTGAATTGACGAGCATGCAGTTTGTGAGGCTTCCTGCTTGTTTGGCACCAGCCGCTGCTTGCTTCCTGATTGGTTCCCCGTCCCACTTAAGCTCAGTCCTTTCACTCCCCTGTTGTCGGTCCGTCAGCGAACCTCTGTTTCTACAAGGCAAGTAGTTTGACTCTGACTTCCGTCAGTCCCGATTTTTTCACCCCTTTTTCACCCGTCCGTTCCTGATTTAACCGTTTGTCTCTGGCTACGTCCTGTTTTTTGACCCCGACCACGTTTTGATCTCCCGCCCCGGCTTACGGCTCGATTTTTGATCAAAACCACGTTTTGCTCTCCTGTCCCGGCTATCGACCGTTTTTTCCGTCTACGACACTATGATCTCCCGCTCCGGAAGATCCACTTCCACATTCGGAACACGTCCGGATTCTGTTACGGGCTTGCTTCCCGCGTCCGGATCGCGGCCGGTGCCTTTCCTATTTATCTCAATAAACTTATGGTTAACGTTACGCATCTGGGTCCTAATTACGTTCTGGTCTTGACATTTTACAGTTAATTGTCACGATCCAATATTGTATACAATCTGTATACACACTAAAACAGAGCATATCTTGTTTAAAAGAGAACGTTTTATCCTGCTTAATTAACTATTCTACGTGGTTGAAACTGGAGCACTTTATTGTAGAGCCGACATGACCTTCGTTATCTCCAATTCATTTTCAAGGTTAAATTATTCATTCATCTTAAACAAAATGTCGTACTTTTATTCATACTTGTTTAGTTTGTCTCGTATTAGCATATTTGGTATTGGACTAATCCAGAAGTAATTGAAAATAATTATGGTACATTACTGTAATATCGTGGTATTGGGATTATGTTACTGATTACATTTTTCAACAAGTAACTAGCAACCGTATCAGATTACATTTTCAAAGTAACCCACCCAACCCTGCTTAACACGTCCCTGGACTCGGAGAGTTGGATTCGGGAGTGTTTCTGTTGGGAGTGGAGCGTCGGCGGGGGGAAGCGTGGTACTGACTGGGTTCAAAGGTCGCAAGGCATACTTTATTGCATGACGAGTGAGGGGGGATTAGATGAGTAAGATATCACCCTGCTTTCTGGTCATGGCTGAGTGAGGTTAACCCACAGCGGCCCTGAGGCCTAGGCCGAGAGGAAAGGGGAGGAGGAGTGGGAGAGGGTACGGTCAGGGCAGGGGGTGGCTCGGGGGACATTTGCTGGCTGATTTCTGATAGCTGCGGAGGGGTCTGGCCTTCCCCATCCACTGCTAACGCTCACACAGGAAATTGGAGGTCTGGCCTTCCCTTTTTCACACGAGCTCCGCTTGCATGCATAAGAAGTTTGGCGCTCACTTACAATGCAAGATTCTGACATCATAGCATTCATTAAATGATTTCACAGCACTAGTTTGAAAAACACTTTTCAACATTTGAAGAATAAAATCATCGTGGTTGGTCATACATAGAAAATGAATCAAAATATCAGATTCAAACTCTATTGTTAAGAAAATAGATATATTTTGTCTGTATACGGTTGAAAAGTTAAGCAAAAAGGTAAAAACAAATGCTCGGTTATGTACACCAGTGTATAACTCAGGGTGGGCGTTTACCAATATTATCCGCCTATCTGTAAAGGGTTAGTGTGTACTAATTAATGTTCTGATTGCTGCTTTATAGCAGGGTTTGGCAACCCAAAATGTTGAAAGAGCCATGTATGACCAAGAAAAATGTTTGGAGCCATTAAAATGAAAAGCTTCATCCAAGACTTATAAGGAAGGCAACAAATGGTGCATTTATACATTGTATAAAGTGTCTATAGCCATTAGAAAATGCAGTGTCTGAAATAACGTTTGCCCGGACTCCCGGGGTGTGCATCTTTTAGGTCGGGCGTACAACTTACGTCTCCTGCTTTTTCAAGAAAAAAACAACAAAAAACGACAGATTTTTCTTTCAAATCAAACGTTTGCTTTATTCCGATTTTGAAATCTTCGTCCCGTTTGGAAATTTCGATTTGTTTGGCAATTTGCATACTCGGCAGCCAATCAGAAGCCTGCATCGAATAACTTCGTGCTTCCGGACTCTCCCGAGCATTATAAGGTTGTGAATTTGCAAATCATTTTCCAAAGTAGGCGGACAGAGAACACAAGAAAAATAGATAAGCGGTAAGGAAATAAGCCCAAACCTCAGCCCCAGAAGAAAGATTCAAAATAAGCTAGCAGAATTATTGACGCTACAAAACCTAAACATACATTAAAAACATCGTGGAAAGACGAGTTCACGTGGCTTGTAGCAGACGACGCAACGCAAACATTGCATGAATGAAGATGAGTAAATGCGATTCGTCATTTTATTGTGTTTCAAGATGTGAAAAATGGGGCAGGCAACTTTATGGCCAGGGTGGCTACTTTTCGTCTATCAGAAATCAGCCAGCAAATATCCCCGGCCCTGGTGTTCGGTAACTTTTTGTCATGAGTTTCAGACACTGGAAAATGTTAAAAATGTTACCTACAGAAACCATATTATTTTCCATAATCAAACGTTATATAAAAAGCACCATGTTGAAGACCCCTGGTTTAGTGCAAATTAAACCAAGTGCTAAAAAGCAACTATGGAAGCTCAAAATGACCACCAAAACGTGGTCGGGATCAGCAACGAGTTGAAAGCCAGGAGAGAAGAGTAGAGGTGGTCAAGATCAAAAACGGGCCGAAGCCGCGAAACAGACGGGAGCAAAAACAGGAGTGAGTCAGAGTCAAAAAGCTTGAGTAAACTGAGGTTTGCAGACGGACTGACATCAGGTGACAGAAAGGAGTGGGTTTGAATAGGTACAGGGAGCCAATCAGAGTCCGACACAGTTGGCGCCAAAGGAGCCGGCACAGGTGAAGCATATCGGTATTCATGACAATCAAATCATTCATTTTATAGCAAAAGTCAAATCTCAGTTTCAGGGGCAAACCTGGCCCGGCACATTTAATGTGGTCCACAGCCACAAAAAAGTTTCTATTCTTGTTGTAAAACACTGAAACTACCAATTGTCCTGTTTTATTGCAATATTGCTACCATGTTTTACGAATTAACAACCACCTCTTGATGATGAATTGGAAAATATGTGTGGCTTTGGATTCCACAACTGGTTATCACAGGCGCCGTCTTCAACTGATTTAAATCCTACTTGACTAGTGGAGAATTTTATGACCCCCAGGGTGAACATTGCTCATCTGAAAGACACCGTATGAACAGTGGTGTTCCCCAGGGTTATATTTTAGGTCAGTTACTTTTTAATGCGCTTTCAACCTTACGATTATGTCACTCAGCCACGGGTGGGTGATTGGTTATGATAGGTTGGTTTGGAGTGTATGTGTGGGGTGGATGGGGGTGGTAATCGCTTTAAAATAGGGGAAAACACTTAAAAGAACACTGTACTATTTGAATACTAAGTATCACTGTATTGTGTCATGCAACCAGAAATGAGTCCTAAAAAGCTCAAGGAAAAAAACAAACCACATTATTGTTATTATTAATTTCTCTGATAGACTTTCGTGAGGTTCTGAGTTTGTTTGCTCATAATAAGTAAAATAAATGCAAATTCTCAACCTATGAGTATCTTAGAAAAATGCATGTTTATATGATATCTCATGTATTTCATTTATTCTCCATTCACATCTGTGGATCCCTTAACCACCTGGGTTGTAGGGCACCACTTGCCGTGATGTGCCTTGGGCAAGTATATCAAATCAGTGTTCATTTTACCTCTGAAAAGTGATGGGTCCCGGGCACCCGCATGGTCAAAAATCTATGGATCCCAACAGAGATCTATGGGTCCCCAAAATTTAGTGTTATCGAGGTTGAAATTGTAAATCGGCGACAAGTATATAATATAAATCTATCTATTCATTCAGTTTTAATCATCACAGTTTATTGGTAATACAAATCAGTTATCACTTCAAGATTTTTCAGTTCACAACAATAGTGTACATTGTACAAAATAATATTGCTGAAATAATTATATTAATCTATATTTTCATTCAGTTTTAATCATCACAGTTAATTGGTAATACAGTTATCACTTCAGATTTTTCAGTTCACAATATTGTATGTCATACATAATAATATTGCTGAAATATTAATCTATATTTTCAATAAATTTTAATCATCCCAGTTAAGTGGTAAGACAAAGCAGTTATCACTTCAGATTTTTCAGTCTATATAGTCTTCGTGGTTTGCTGTCCCGCCACAGTTGTAATGCCTTCTCAAGGTCTAATCCATTATCATCCTCCTCATAGCTTAACCAGGAATAAAATATAGTCCAATTTGGCAGAAACGTCCTTTTCTTGCTAGGAATATCCTTTTGTTAATTTTCTTTCATAGAGTCATTCGCTTCAACACACGTGTTTTCCTAGCCTCCGCGATCTTCTGAAGAATTTCCCCGCAGTTTTTTGGTGCCGGAAGTATTGCCATCACTTTCTGCATTATGTTTCGACTTATTACTGACACTGAAGAAATTACCAAATTTTTTGTTGATTTTCACCTTAACTCGACGACAACCACCACAACAATGACGTAATCTCGAAGCAACGAGATCCCGTTTGCCGAGATCGGCGTGCGGACGAAAACTCGAACCGCGAGACCAAAACAACAATGGCGGATCTGCCGAAAAGTTTGGAGTGCGATAAATCTTTGTTAAAAAAAACAGTAATCGGGTAATAAATGACAATTTTGTGTCGAAAAAGTTGCGTCCCAAAGACGCACGTTGATTTGACACTGTGCGTCCCCAGCAAAAATCATGCGCCTAGGACGCAGGGACGCGGGCAAACGAGAACACTGTGAAATTAGTTTTTTTAATTAATGAGTTTTTATCTTTTTCTTTTTTTTTTTACCACTTGAGGTGTCAAGTAACACGCACACCCCGTTTATGCATTAGTTGTTTAGTAGCTATCCGATGGAAACCATAATTGGAGAAAACAATGATTTCACAACTCTTTTTCAGAACTAATGGTTCAAAAGTTTCTTCACCAGGGCCATCACCACCCTATACAAGTGCGCAATACTGACAAATATATGTTGTATTGAAAAATGGGTTTTGCTTCTAAATGTTATTTCAATACTTTCCGTTGCACTTTTGTTACAATGCACTTTTAATGCAACTTAGGGAAGTTTCGTAGCACTAGATTGTAACTACCTTTGCCAATATAATCCTTAAAGTCTTACATCATATTCTCTCTTTAAAACCAGGTAGATAAATAAACCCGCATAGATAATTGCTGATAAGTTCCCAATGTGTGACCGACACACACCCACCCAACCCTTTCCTGCGCCTCCTGCCGATAGGCCACCCGTGATGGCTGTCACACATGGTGTTGAAGATGCAATGGGTGTATTTTATCTGCCCAGGGCCGCCCGAGGGGCTATTCGTCTTCCTGCAGAGGGCTGTGTGGAGGTCAGGGACGGTCCCTCTGTTTATCCCACCTGTCAGTCAAAATGCTGCACATCCCCTGAGCGACTTTCACGGGAAAGTTAAGCGGGCTTACTTGCAGTATGGTGAATAGCTGTGCAGAATTAAAATGACAGTTCTGTATAAATCTACTTTTCATTGGTGTTCAAGATGTGTAAGTGCTTGAAAAACGTTTGAAAAACAATATCACGGATCCACAACAGGTATGAGCATTACTCAAACCATTTAAATTGAGGAAACTGATGTGAAATTAATAAAATGGATTAAAAACAAATTAAAGCACTGAATGAAATAAAAAAAATAAAGAAAGACTAAAACAAAGAATACGAAAAAGGGGAAACATTATGAAAGGGACTCTGTAATATTAGATGTTGCCGCATCGTGTAGTCCAACCAAAAACGAGTGCTACAAAGCACACAAAATAATACGAACTTTGGAGACTCAAAGTGACCAAACTGCACCATTTTTCTTCTAATTTTCTGCTCAGTCTTACACAGATTTTTGGGGGTTCTGTGGGTACCGTTAGCAGCAAGATGGTGGATAATACAGTCAGCTCCCTCCAGGTGAGACGCATGTTATCTCATCTCATCTCATTAGCTACACCGCTTATCCTCAGTAGGGTCGCGGGGGTGCTGGAGCCCATCCCAGCAATCATCGGGCAGTGGGCAGGGGACACCCTGAACTGGTTGCCAGCCAATCGCAGGGCACATGGGGACAGACAACTCACTCGCTCATTCACACCTAGGGACAATTTGGACTGGCCAATTCACCTGAAATGCATGTTTTTGGAATGTGGGAGGAAACCGGAGTGCCCGGAGGAAACCCACGCAATCACGGGGAGAACGTACAAACTCCGCACAGGAAGTCTGAAGCTGGATTTGAACCCACGCAGGAGGTTCCCAAGACATGAACTGTGCCGCACATGCGCTAACCACTGCGACGCCGTGCTGCCCGAGACGCATGTTATGTAAAATAAATATCATTTTCTTGACCAATGTGCATTTAAAATAAATGCATGTATAAATAATAGTTAATGTTGTAATGTTGCTTGTTATTCGAATCAGTATTATTTCTTTTTAATGAATGAAAGTATTTTTTCACCGCTAGGAGGCACTTAATAAAACAAAAAATGTCCCTTTAAAACAGGGGTCTCCAACCTTTTTCAAGCTGAGGGGTTACTTTTGTTCCTAAGTAGCGCAAAGGGTACCCCAATTTATTTGCATTTCTAAAATTACAATTTTATTGTGTTAACACTATGTTGTTATTATGCTTTTACCATGTTAATAATCGGAAGTCGTGTTAAATAGACTCAGTTAACCACTAAATAAATCATTTTACTAAAAAAACACAATGACCTAGCACTGGTGAGCTATTTTTAGAACAGATCCGCAGGCCTATCAGCCCTCAGTCTAGGACGCCACGTTGGAAATCCCTGCTTTATTAAAGTAACTGAAAACAACAAAATAAATTCTGCTTACAAATCAGAAAAATATCAATTAAATAATAATAATAATAATAATGATAATGTGTATTGATGGTATTGTTTTCAATCCTGTATGAATGAAAAAACACAAAAAACTATACAGTACAGTATGTTCTAAAAAGAAAGAAGAACTAAACTTAAATATAATTTTCTCACATAAAACTTCAACTAAAACTTAAAAAAGGAAACATTTTTGAGGGAAAAAACAACAAACCAGCTGGAAATGTTTGAATTAAAACTAGCTAAATAAAATAAAAATAATCACAACTCCATGGAAAATTCCAATTCAGAAGTGCTTTTAACTATCTAAATAAAATAACTGTTCAGATTGTCTTATTTTAAATCGAATTAAGTTAGATGTGTTGCATTATAATCACAATGCATATTTGTGTCGGCTACTTCATTCATGTATGACTTTTGGCTACTCTGTGGCATTGAGGTATTTTCACATGATCCCAAAAAGAGAGAGAAAAATTCCAACGGCATGTAATTATAGATTTACTGGGCATTGTTTGAGTGAGGAGTGTGTGCAGTGGCCGCTCTGAGCCGTGTTTACCTTCTTGCAATTACACTACTGCTTCTGCCTGCACACGTGTGTCTGGGATTGTGCGATGGCTCCCTTGGGCCGCTGGACCACACATGTGGACAACTGCGAGCACTTTCTTCTTAAAAACAATGACTGGCGAACATGCCTGAATTGAATAGATTTGAACTCTTGGTCCTGACTTTGGCATTTGTTATTAATAATGAATACAATTACAGAGCTGGAGTCATTTATAAGTAATACTCTCCCACCAAACTGCAAAATAAATAGGCTTGGGTAGTAATGGAATACATGTAACAGCGTTAAGTAATCAGGATACAAAAAGAAATGTAGTTACAACAAAAATACCCAATCAAATTACAGGTGTCTTTTGTAAAAGTAAGGATTACTTTGCACGATTACATGTTTATTTAAAATTATTTTTATGTTGCCCACTACATTGGTGCATTAGTTTTAACCCGTTGTATTCTTTTCCTCGTTCACATTACCTTTGTTTACATTTCTGCTCTCTCTCTGCAGTCTTATTCATTCCACACACATGCGGCACACTTTATATACGTACTATACTACGTGGTTAAATGTGAGCACTTTATTTTTGGACGACAAGAAACCAACTGATCTTGGTTTCCTCTGTTTCTTTTTCAAGGTTATACATGTCATTTCTTCACCAAAATGTATTAATATGATTTATATTTAGTTTATTTTGTCTTTTTTAACATATTTGGTATTTGAGACGCCTAAACATCAGCCAAAGTAATCAAGTTACATGACTGCAATAATATGGTATTCAGATAACCTTACTGATTACATTTTTCAAAAGGTTTTTAGTAACTGTATCAGAGTACATTTTTAAAGTAACATTACTAACTCTGAACATGAATGAATCCATTGATTAGTTGCTTTAAAGGTATTCACAGACTGATTTGTTTTTCAATTAGGCCCAGTTTTCCTCCCAACAATTGTGCAAATATGTTGCAAATTAATCCACACACCAGGAAGACTCAAGAACTTTGGTCTCAAAGTTGATCGATCAGGCTTGTTTGCTGTAGAGATATGACATCAGTGAAGGAACCTAGTACTTTCAAAACGACAAATCCCAAGAGCAAAACAATTGAGACGACCTCCGAAACAGGCAGCCATTGTAGTAAACAGCATACTGCTCACTTCTTCTTAGATATAGGCCATTGTGGCTTTTTGTTTGTGTTTTTTGCTGCGTTCCGCAGTTGGTGTATTTTTTCCGGCTAACTCCCTGTCAGTGTCGGGGCTGCCGAGGGCTTTCCTGTGTCGCTAGTCTGCATTAGAACGTCTTTTGCCATGTCCCTTTGTTTATTCCTGACTGGCTTTGTGGTCACCGCCATAGCAGCTTTTTGTTGTTGGTTCCCGGTTGGCCTGGCTGTTCACCAAATGTTTTTTGATCGGCTAGCCTGGCATAAGCGCTGGTTTTGCTGTGTTCTTTGGTTTGCTTATTCTCGACTGGCTTTGCGTTTGTCACCGCTGCTGTTCCTGATTGTCATTGGCGGTTCTTGTTTAGCCTGGTTTCTCACTGCGTTGTTGGCTGTTCTCCATGTATTTGTGGTGTTTTTTTTTGTTTTTTTGTTTTTTGTTTTTTTAAACTAATTAGTTTTTGACTGCTTGTCCTTTGCTGTGCCATTGTGCATCCACCTGCGACACGCCTAGGCAGTCCCCACAAAAACTACCAAAACGCTGCTTATGACACTCTGAACCGCTTCATCTAATCAACACGTAAAATAATATGGCGACTGGCTTGTTAGGGTGCTGTTGTGATGATGTCAGAGCTTAAGGTATTTTGTTTTCAAAATACATTATCTTAAAAACTAATTGGAATGTAGCAACGAAATATATATATAGATTTTATGCAAAAAACATGTAATATTTCCTTACCTTCTACATGTTTAAGAGTTTTGGATTAACTTTAATTTATTAATGCATGAATATAATATAATCAAAGAGTATAAAGTCAAAGACGAGGGAAGGCTGGTTAAAAAGCGCAAAGCAGAAAAACGGGACAGGGAGGACCGTGGGCTAGCGCCGAAGTTGAAATCCGACTCACGGGCTTGCACTCTTGTCGCTCTCTTTGGGACTCTTCGACTTGCTTGGACTTAATTGCGTCCCGCATATAAACAAGGGGGTTAGTGTGAGAGCAGACCGGCAGCTGAGGGGCTCAAGCAGCGGGCCCAGACTGGGGATTGAGTTCAGAGGGGAAGGACTTAGCCGAGGAACCGATAGAAAATATGCGACGAGGAGATTTCACGAAATGATGAGATATTCAAAATTGCTAGCACGGGTGGGATGTTTTAGCATAAAACATGTCACGGGTTAGCATCACCTCTTATCGAAGCCTTCCAGGGTTCTAAATCAGGTTCGCGGTGACACCGAAACGGGGCCCCGGCAGACAGTAGCCTCGCTGGCCCCTGTCTCCCTGAACATCTCTTTCACAGATGCTCCCTTCTCATCGATTAGTTCCAGACCCCTCAAACAGACAGCAAAGGGTTGGATTCCACTTGAAGTGATCCCAGCTAAGGGTCTTACGCTTAAGCCCACCCGTTACAGGGCAGATTCCACTAAGGTGCGCCTCGGGATTAAACCGCTAAATTAACTAAATAAGGAAGGTAAGAGGCCGCACATTACGTACTTTACAGTAGCTGATCCGTCAACCTGGGGCTAAAACAGTGAAATACATAATGAGGGAACTGGGACATGGATGATAACTATAAATAAATGGCCTGACAATAATCTCCTCGCAGTGTCATATTATTTGTAATATCAATTTCTATCTAATCTTATTTTAAACTGAGACAAATACCGTATTTTCCGCACTATAGGGCGCACCGTGTTATAGGGCGCACCCCCAAAAAATAGTTTTTGGTCCTATATCTTCCATAGATAAGGCGCACCGGATTATAAGGCGCTACAATGGGAACGTCGACAAAACAGTCAGATGATTCAGTCAAACTGATTACCCCCTTAACATTCCCAAAGCTTGCAAAGAAGCAAATACGTGTCGTAGACACGTGCGGATGCGGTGTCCGTACGATGTCACTTAAATGCGTCATTTCAAATATCATTCGGAAGGTTGAAGTCTTGGGATTCAAGAAATGCTAAACATTTCTATGTTTCTATTTTCGCTCACAACTTTACTGTGCATATGACAATAAACACTTGGAATTGAGTTTAATTCACTCAACTCATCACAGCAACATCAAGATAGTTCTAAAACAAGATACCGGGAAAATATAAAGCCGCATAACTCACCCAAGTTCTCACGTTCAATAATGATATGCAATCATGGTCTTCTTACAACCGTGAGTGAAGTAAATCCAGGAGAGTAGAATATTTACAAATACAGACTAATGAAACATGTTTCTTTATGGCGTACTGTAGCAAGCTTGCTACGCCATTGCTAAACTCGTCCGATTGAAGGGTTTGTTTTGGGCATCTAGCCAATCCGAGGCTCCGAATAACTTAAGCCAACAGTGATCGATTCAAATGATGATTGACACATTGGTTAGCCAATGAAACGCCGGTATATAAATCCCAGCATACACCGCGGACTTGCTACGCCATTGCTAAACTCGTCCGATTGAAGGGTTTGTTTTGGGCATCTAGCCAATCCGAGGCTCCGAATAACTTTAGCCAATAGTGATCGATTCAAATGATGATTGACACATTGTTTAGCCAATGAAACGCCGGTATATAAATCCCAGCATACACCGCGGACTTGCTACGCCATTGCTAAACTCGTCCGATTGAAGGGTTTGTTTTGGGCATCTAGCCAATCCGAGGCTCCGAATAACTTAAGCCAATAGTGATCGATTCAAATGATGATTGACACATTGGTTAGCCAATGAAACGCCGGTATATAAATCCCAGCATACACCGCGGACTTGCTACGCCATTGCTAAACTCGTCCGATTGAAGGGTTTGTTTTGGGCATCTAGCCAATCCGAGGCTCCGAATAACTTTAGCCAATAGTGATCGATTCAAATGATGATTGACACATTGGTTAGCCAATGAAACGCCAGCATACACCGCGGACTATTCCTTGTTCGGGGTAAAATCAAGTCGGCGGCCGTTGAGTAAGTTGCGAAACCTTGGGAATTTAATATTGAGCCATATATAAGGCGCACTGTGTTATAAGGCGCATGGTCAGCTTTTGAAAAAAATTAAGACTTTTAGGTGCGCCTTATAGTGCGGAAAATACGGTAATTATACTAGCATTTTTAAATGCCAATTCGGAAATCCTGTAAAATGAATTCGATTTTTCTGGTTTGTTGCACGGTTAAGTGAATATTGAAAGATAATAGAAAGCAGCCAAGAATTGCTATACTTCAAATATTGTCATTGTCATTTGAAAAAAACCCAACTCTTCTTTTTAGAAGGGTGAAAAAAAAACATGTAAATTGAAGATAGTTATTTTTCTTTTGCATAAAAGCTACGGTTCATTAAATGACATACATGGAAAACAATACTCTTTCATTCATTTGGATAATGAATAAACAACAAAAGTTTTTTTTTTCTCAGTGACTGCAATGATATGTACTAATCCGTGTTTACATTTTTATGCTGTCAAATATTGCACTGTAAAAGTTCCATTTAACTCTTATTTTATAGGATGATAGTTTGGCCATTTTAAGTTGTTCCTCTTCTCTTTTTTACAAGCCTTTTTACAGTATGAAGTTTTAGTCCATCCCCCCAAATTACAATGATAATGTTAATTCTTGGCACGGAAAATAGGTGGTTAGTGCGCAGCCCCATGGTGCAGAGGTTCATGGTTCAAAACCAGCTACCGCGGCCTCACCGTGTGGAGTTTGCATGTTCTCCCCGTGCCTGCATGGGTGTCCTCCGGGCACTGCGGTTTCCTCCCACATTCCCAAAAACATGCTTTTCAGGTTAATTGGCCGTTATAAATTGTCCCTTGGTGTGAATGAGCGAGTGAATTGTCTCTGTGTACCCTGCGACTGGCTGGCCAACAGTTCAGGGTCGCCCTTGCCCACTGCCTGAAGATAGCTTGAATGGGCTACAGCACACCCACGACCCTACTGAGGATAAGCAGTGCAGGTAATGGATGGATGGAAGTATGTGTTAACAATGCCTAACTGAGTCCTAAGAACATATGCAGATATGTGGCAAAATATTCCAACCAAGTCAAAGTTGACCGATTTGGCTCATAAACCCTAGAGCTGTGACGCGATCTCATTAAAACAAGACTATTAATAAAAACACATCCCATTTATGCAACATGAATAACATTAATACAACAAAATAATAATGTAAATTATAATAATAATACAAATACTATTCCTCTCACTAATAGAAATATTAACAAAATCAACATCCTAGTTCAGGGAGAATAATAATATAAAGATAAAGTAAAGAAAAGCAAAAAATATTAAAACGAAAATTTGCCACTGAAACAAAAAATAATTGCAAATGGAAATGGCCGAGAGCGCTGTGTAAAAGCCAGCACATATGCACAGCCATCGTAGCATTCGCAGCACAAAACATATTATAGGTACAAACTCATATGCAATGTACTTAGTGAGAGACCAAAATAACAGTTCTTTCGACCGTGTTGGAATGTCCTCTCCGTCGCGCCGACAAAACAAAAAAAATATGCATCTTATAAATACAATTCGTACCTTATACTTGACTCATGGCAGAGGTCGATAGTGAGACCAAGGATTCTAGGTTGGCGCACAACTCAGCCTCAAAAAATAAAATTGGTAGTATTAGCAAGATAGTCAAGAGATCTACTATTTTATTTTCTCATGACATCAGAAGCAACTAGGCCCAGGCACGGTTCAGTACAGTAATGCGAGTGCATGAAAAAAGGGGAAGTCAGGCTTCAACACGGTACAGAAGAAACAGCCCTGGTTTCAGTCCACCCTAAGTAAACGGGTCTTTGAATGGACCGGAAAAAGTGACAGGTGCATCCCGCCTCTGGTGAAGCACTGATTCAAAAATTGTTTCCAACCCAGGGATTTGGAAGCCTTTCCAAATTCCATTCTTTCAGTCGGATTATCATCATAACCTCGAATAACTAAAACCTAAAAAAATATACAGTATATATACATGGTTGGAACCTTTTTTCCTGTTGCATTACATTCTCAAACATTCCACATCCTTCTACCTTAATACAGTGCCGGTACAGTACATAATTTGAAGCACATTTACCACATAGTCATATACTTTGTTTGAATATGAACTCTGTATATGGAGGCCAGGCTGACTACTTAATCACTCCCAACTCACAGCCCTGATCCAAAGTGAATTTTGACAAATACAGTACTGTGCTCAGAGTTCGACGTAAAGGGGAATTGGAGAGAACCCAGGAAATTGCTATTTGCCGTGGCGTGCTACTCCAGCCGCGCTGTCCTCCATACTGGGACAAATTGCGTCTTGGGCAGCTGCCAGGGTGTAAAATGCCCAATTTCAGTCTGGGTTGTTTAGGAGGCAATCATGCACAAGGTCAGGCCGGTCCCAACACTTTCATTCCTCGTCTATTTTGTTTCCACCTCTGACAGCTAAATGATGGTGGACGTCCACTGTGTCGATTTGAACATCAGACTGTAAAACTTGTGTGGCTGCATGTGTGACATCATCTTGTATGACGGTCTGACCACCCTGTTAGTTTTTATTTTGTGTTATATTGGATAATTTCCAACCTTTTCCTATTCCAATGAATCATTGTGTCTTGACTTTTGCTGGGTATTATCCAACTGTATTTTTTTTTTTTGCTTGTTCCTGAAGTGCTGTCTTCATATGTGAAAGTACAGCTGAATTTGAAAAGTACATGTCATCTTAGATTTTGGTCATAGGTTTTAATTTAGGGGTTGGCAAACTAAGGCCATATACAGCCCGTCAAGCTTCTTAACCTGGCCCGCCCAACAAAACTGTAAAAATATAATGACAGTATATATGATAGTAAAAGGTACAGTATTTTCCGGACTATAAGTCACAATTTTTTTCTTAGTTCGGCTGGGGTTCGACTTATACTTAATATGTGACTAATCTGTGAAATATCCATCCATCCATCATTATCTGCAACGCTTATCCTCAGTAGGGTCGCGGGGGTGCTGGAGCCCATCTCAGCTATCTACGGGCAGTGGGCAGGGGACACCCTGAACTAGTTGCCAACCAGTCGCAGGGCACGCAGAGACAGACAACTCACTCGCTCAGTCACACCTAGGGACAGTTTGTACCGGCCAATTAACCTGACATGCATGTTTTTAGAATGTGGGAGGGAAACGGATTGCCCGGAGGAAACCCATGCAAGCACAAGGAGAACATGCAAACTCCAATCAAGAAGGTTTGATCTCATGACCACAGAAATCTGCCGCACATGCCCTAACCACTGTGCCGCCATGCTGCCCATCCGTGAATTTCACATATTTTTTAGCACTAAACTGCAAGAGGGCGCTCTAGGCCTCTGTTGATAATTTCAACCTTGACGTGTTGTCCCCCTTGTTTTACCAAACGGGACCACTCAGAAGATACAGCGTTATTTCCCCAAAGTAAATATTTTTAACTTGCTCAAAATGAATTTATATACATGGAATGCTTTGATGTTCTATTACATTACCCCCAAGAATGAGATACATAACCATTTTGGTGTCATTTTTTTTTTTTTTGGGTGGGGTATTAAATGCGGGGGGGACAGTTTTCGGCACACAGCAGTAATTTATAAAACCAACTGAGAAAACTGAACCAAATGGCAATGAAAAGAAAATCATATTCTGTGGATTACATATTGCAAATAGTGAAATATGAAGAAGAAAATCAGAAAGAAAGCAAGAAAATTTCGAATAGGCGCAAAATCTGAGGTTAGTCAATTTTACGTAAGCGGGTAGCCCAGTGCCACTCTTGGTGGTTTTTTTGTTTAATGTGTATTTTTTTTTTTCAACAAGATATCTATGATGTATTATGTGATTAAAAAAACAAAAAACTTTTGCCTTTTGAGTTTAATGCGTATTATCAATTTTAGTGCTTAACAGAGGCGCATAATATATCGCTAGTCTTTCATTATTCATGTTTTAAAACAAATATTATGAAATCAAATTATTCATGATCAATTAATAATTTTTTTGTTGTTTTTATTTGTTACCTCCCTTAATGTGATTATTATTATTATTATCATTTTTTCCTCATCTACTTTTTGCCTTAGGCGGGATATACATTTACTACTCTTATTATCATTCTTCTTATTATTTTATTGTCTTGTACAAGGAACCTATGTGAGGTATTTGTTGTTATATGTCGTCACACAGAAGAGCTAATTTGAGCAACATGTATTAAGGAAGTCAAAGCGGTTGGAGTAAAAAAGCTATGCTTCATCCTTCTCCTTTTCGGACATGCTCCATTAACATTTTTTGTATGGTTTTGTTTTTTTCTTGATTTATGTTGGAAATGAAAATTTCATTAAATCATTCATTCATTCATATATGAAATAAAATATAACATGTACATGTGGATGTCTCTATGTATATTATTTTTAAATCCATACGAGTAAAAATGGATAGCTCTATTTAATCGTGTTTCCTCATGTATCGCCAATGTATTGGCAGATAAATATACCTGATTAAACAATCAATTGTTTTCTTCCTGCCAAATTTTTCAACCCAATGCAACCTTCAACTCTAAGGGTTTGCCCCCTCCTGCTTCAAAGGGAAACGGTGTCATATTTTGGATTTTGCAATGCAACCAAAAAGAGTGCTTCAAAGCACAAGGAAGAATACAAATTACGGACACTCAAACTGAGCAAATTGTATTATGTTTCTTATCATTTTTTTGTGGCGGTGGAGAAAATCATATTAGGATCTGGCCAAGGTGAAACTTTTGGAAATTAAATACACATTTCTTGAACTATAAGTATTTTTGGAAATGCCTGTTTATATGATAATTCATGTATTTTTGCTTATTGTTCAAATCTATATTGTTTTTTCTTGTAATTAAATCAATTAAATATAATTTGTAATGATAATTTATTATCACTATGAAGCAGTAAATAACACACAATGTCCTTCTAAAATGTTATGCTACCTCAGCTGGGTCACCTTGTTAAAGAAAGCTACAATTGAAGGAAGACTCAGCAGTTGAGGGTGAGGCTTTTTGCATAAAAGAAGGCAGCGAAAACCATTAAATTACAACATCAAAACATTGGAGCTTTCATGCTCCTTAGTACATACTGAAAGTACATAGATCTGACTTTAGCCATAACCAAAGAAGCATGTTTAATGGGTTTCCTCTCCATCTCTTCAGGGGCCATTTCCAATGGAAGGCAGTTCATTTTTCACAAACATTGTAATCATATTTAAATCAGCCATACTCAACATCCATTTTTCTCTCTACAAACCAAATCTTACTAGGGTGGGTCTGCAGGGGCCGAAAACCAGCAAAGCTGCTAGCTTTGTAAGCAGAGTAGTGTCAATGATCTTTGCATTATTTTATTGTAAACATTTTTTTGTTTAATTTGATAATAAAAACAACACATACAAGTTGGTAAAATTATTAAAATGCATTCAGTTACCAAGCGATTGAAATGTTTTGATCCACTGACAGATCATTTATCAGTTTTTATTTTTATTATTTAACGGTGTACTGTACAAATAATTTCGTTTTGTGTTTTTTATGACTTAGGAATTATTTTCAGCCCAATAGGAAACATAACTAAACAGAGCAAAATGAGCTGTCACCTACTTTATCATATACTTGGCACATCTTTTAAATTTAAGAATATAATTAAGTTAAGTAAAAAAAAAATCATACAATGAGTAAAATTATTTTTCATTGAGAAAAAATTTAAACATTCGTAATATATAATTAAATAAATTATTGCCAACAAAACTCGATTTATTGGTTTATTTAGTATTTATTCGGCAGTATTCGTATGTGGCTTATAAGCTCCAAATTGGCTCAACCGATTTTCGTGAAAATAGACACAGCAGAACTCTAGGCCTCTGGGAGTGTCTTAAACTAGGTTTTATATCAAAGCACCCCCAATAAATTCAAACAAAATTGACAAAAACTTGCTGTCGTGTACTAGGGGCTCTGGATCTGCATGCCGTTATATTGTTCTTTGGCACTCCAACAAACTCACTCAAGTTGAATGTATGGGCAACGCCAAGCCATTGAAGTTGTTATTATCTAATCAATATTTATTTTCTTATTAATGTTTTGAACAAAAATGGGGATTGACACATTTATAACTATGTTATTTGTTTCTAACAAAAGAATACTAAACATTCATCTGTGTGTACATGATTGAATGTCTACATTGTTACTTTCTTGTCGACTCTGAAAGACGCACCGGTTTTATAGATTTGCCCTTGTATTTCTACTGCAGTCTTTTGTTTTTTTCAACTTGTTTTTATGCTGGATCTTTGAAGTTGATTTCCATCAAGGAGCTGTTTCAGGAAAAAATGAAAGCATCTTTTTTGTGCTATGTGTGAGTTAGAATCAAAGTCAAGTCAATCATGTGTATTTGTATAGCCCTTAATCACAAGGAGTCTCAAATGACTGCAAAGACCACATATTATTGCAAACTACAGACTATTATTACGCCATCCCCTGATCTAAAATCTACATGAAGGCAAGGAAAAACTCAAAAACCTCCACAAGAGAAAAATAAAGAAACCTTGAGAAGGGACCTCACACCGTCAAATCTGATAGGCTGCAAAATATGCAGGTGTTATGTAATCATTCCAGTAAGTTCTCGCAAATTTAATTTTAAGACTCATTCTGAACATGTATTTTTATAATGTGTGTTTTGTCAACACATTCGCAACATCCTCACGTTGTATGGTTGTGTGAGTGTGTGTGTCTGGTCTTCATTAGTGGCTAAGGGTTGAAAAGGGGTCACTCTGTCAAAACACAACATAAAACCTGTGAGCTTGATGCAGCCAGGAGTCAGTGCGGGAATCACCTGCCCGCTTGTCCTCTGTCTTGCTCAGCTAACACTCAGCGAGCACAGTTTATTATTGATTACTTGACAAAACACAAGTTCAAACCTTTTAAACCTTTTATAGCAGCAATCTGGGTCGAATGAATATACAATTGTTGTGCAATAATGATACAAAGGAATGCATTGATGGATTAGATGACAGCTAGCCTAGCAATTTTGTGTCGCTCGCCCCTCTATGAGAGCTGCTTCTGATTGGAGATCATTTGGACAAATCATTTAAAAGGAGTATGTCGAAATATGAGACTAAAATGTCTGCCTCACGCAAAATCGCCGACTTCCTGTTCATTGCCAGCCATTGGTCCTGCGTTAAAATAAATTTCCATACTTTCTACAGGGATGTTAAATATGTTTTTGAGCTGTTATTTCAAATCAAATACAAATAAGAAAATTAGGTACATCACTTTCTGCCCAATGAATCTGCAATAAAAGTGCAGTATAAAATAATTCAGTGTACAATCAGAAGACCACAAAATGCTGGAGGTAGCTCAGGAGATAAAGCTCCGGATCAAGAGGTCACAGGTTCGATTCCCGGCTCCTCCGCGTCATATGTTGAAGTGTCTTTGGGCAAGACACTGATTCCCTAATGTCTCTGATAAGCAGGTAGTTGCCTTTCGTGGCTAACGCTGCTATCGGCGTGTGAATGGCTAAGTGTGAAGTAAATGGTAAAGCGCTTTGGGAGGTATTCAGTGACTTCAAAAGTGCTCTATAAATGTAGATCATTTACATTCACAAAATACCCTCCTTTCCCCCACCCAACAACCCGAACACAGACACACACAAAGTTTAGAACAAAATCAATAACATAATTTTTTACATGATAATAAATAACAGACATGGAATATAATTATGGCAAGGCACAAACTAACCATACAAGGAAATGGACTTGAGGGAGCCTTATCGACACTGATAGGGAAGGCAGCAGATGGCCTCAGGAAAGATTGTAATGCATAATTTTCTCTAAAAAGGGCCACAAAATTGTAAAATGTGGTGCCATCTATGATTCATGAAATGCCATTAATTCAAAGAAATATTACAAAAGTACAAAAGCGGCTATAATTTTTGCTATTTTTACTTAATGTTTTTGGTTTTTAGAAGATGGGAGGGAGGAGGTTACATTTAGATGAAAAAATGGAGATTGCAATTGGGGGCAAAAACCGTTAAAGGAGCTGTATGGAATTTAAAACTTTTTTACTCACTGCCTCCATCTCCTGGCTTATGTCATCATTGCAGCCTCAGTCTGCTCACTCATGATGTGTGTAAAAGTACATGCATTTCTTAGACACGCTCCAAAAAACTCTTTTTGAAAAAACCTTTTAAAGGGTTTGGGTTTTCGTTTGGACCCGAAGCAGGGATTTTCTTACTTTCACCATTTTCATCCAACACTAAGATATACAATAAAAACACAATTCCGTGGGGACGTGCATGACGTCACTCTCCAGCACTCCCCCAAGCCCGAATTCCTCAAACCTTGTGTTCCGCTTTAAACTGTTCTGATAAAGGTAAGATAAACGCAGATAGGCGCAGGAGAAAATAGACCACAAGGGCTCTTTGAACTCTTTTAAGCATTGTTAACACATGCTCAGTAGAGATTTAACTTTACATGTTTTTAAGGTCACCTCCAACAATGTACCCCATCTTCTAATACAAATTGAGAAAAGTTATGTTACCTCATTTTTTTAGAAAAACTGAAAATGTTTGAAATATAACGCATATTAACCAATATGGTTAACAGTGTGACAGAGAGCAAGTAGCTACTCATTGGCCATCACGGTCAGACAGTAGCATAAAATGACCCCATTAAAGAAAGCTAAATATTGACAGAAACTTTAAGCTCGGCTGACTGGAAGTCAAAATAGAACATGTCTCAACTGCAGTTTGATTTTACTTCTTCTATTTTTTACTGAGCAAAACTGAGAGAGGTGATTTGTAATTTGAGTATTTTGCAAAAGTAACAGAGCGTTCTCCTTTCTCCGGCCCTTTTAGCATCACACATGACTTGGAAAGAGTTGACCCTGGTCTCGGGTTGATTATTTAGCTATGCTTTCACTCAACACCCCCTGGCTGACCAAGCGCACCCCAAACCCAGCCACAAGCTGCCTCTTTCCCCCAAGCTGACCCAAAAGACCACTAAGCACTGCTCAGATTTACTGCAAAACACGAGTGTGTGTGTGTGTTTTTAGTGACGTGTCGTCCGTAAACGGAACGGCTCTATAAACTGGCTCTTTGAAGTGATCAACGAGAGCCTGGTCCTCATCAAGAAAGAGCCGAAACTTTCTGACTCTCACTTTCTCCCTCATTCTCTTGCTCTCCCATTTTCGCTCATTCTCTCTCGCACGCCTATTCTCATCCACTCTTCCATTCTCACGTCTTCTCTCTCGCTCTCCCATTTTCCCTCATTCTCTCTCGCTCTCTTCTTGTCTCTCACTCCCTCCTCTGTTAGCTATCTCCCCCTCTCTCTTTCTCCCTCTCTCTCTGTTTGTCCACTTTCTATGTTTTCCCCTTTCTCTCCTTTCCTCTGTGTCTCTCTCTCACCTTCACCCTCTCACCCTCTCTCTCTCTCCCCACCTCTCACGCATTATCCACACCTCTCTTTTGTATCTTTCTTTCTTTCTTTCTTTCTTTCTTTCTTTCTTTCTTTCTTTCTTTCTTTCTTTCTTTCTTTCCTCCTTTTGCTCTCTCTCTCTCTCTCTTTCTTTCTCTATAAGGTGCTCGTGTTTGGTTAATATAAGTAACATCATCTCTCTGTTGTTTGCTTCGTACAAACAATTTTAACGTTTAAAACAGGTATAAATTTACTGTATATTAAAACAATAAAGGTTACTATGATATAGTAGTGTAATGCATTTTAAAAACAAATTAATTTGATGTATAATGTTTCATTATCACTGCTAATAAATCATTACAAATCTGAAGAACCGTTTGGGACCCAAGGAGCCCTTTTTTTCAGTGAGCCGAACCGAACGAGCCGGTTCTCTAAAAGAGCCGGAATTCCCACTCGTTTTTGTGCACATTACCCTTGTATCAGCCTCTTGCTCGCCTACGCCGCCCTTTGAACATGAGCGCTAAAGGGGACATAAATCCAACACGCCCAATGCCGGGGGAGTCCACCATTTTACGCAGCAGCCTAATTGTTGAACTTTGCCACGGACAGTTTTCGCCTAGCTGAATGATTTGTCAAGATTCCCACCTTAAAGTCATAAATTACTCAGACAGACAGTTAATATTTTAAATAAAAATGGCTCCCATTTGGATTGTGCAGCAGGTTTTTTTTTTTCTTACTCTCACCGTCTCTTTTTCGAAAGGTTTAACAAGGTTAAGCCCTTGACAAGTGAGGAACGTTTTGGCCTTTTCAACCCACTCAATGAACATCAAAATGAACTGGCGGGCGCAAAGGCTGTCATGTAACAAGTAACATAACTCTATCATAAATCTATCATTGTCGTTTGGCGCAAACTCATAGCAAGCAGGGCTTGCAATGGCAGGCGGAGCAAATATTTCAGCACAATTCAATTACATCTGGAACATTTTGTTACCATGAGCTTTGTGGACACCTAGTAGTATGTCTATCAATTAAGACATTCCAGGGGATTGCGGGAGAAAGTAGAAGCAATGGCCCATTAGAAGAAAAAGTCAGTAATTGTTTAGAATCAGAGGTCCCTTTGGATCTGGACTGACCCTCACCGCCATAACTCGCCCTTGCAACGTAATGAAGAACTGGCCGGGAGAGCTCCCCTTTTTTGCAAATTTCATTTTGAACTTTTGTGATAGTGTGCAATACCTCAATATGGTTACTTAATGCATTCGGAAATTTAAATTATTGGTATAAAATAGAGGGCAGCACGGCAGCGTGGTGTTTACCGTATCCGCGGCACAGTTCTGAGGTCTTGAGATTGAACATTCCTGTGTGGAGTTTGCATGTTCTCCCCGTGCTTGCCTGGGTTTTCTCCGGGCACTCCAGTTTCCACCCACATTCCAAAAACATGCCAGGTGTGTGTCCAAATTGTCCCTTGGTGTGAATGAGCAAGCGTATTGTCTGTCCCTATGTGCCCTGCGATACATGATTGGTTCAGAGTGGCCCCTGCCCACTGCCCGGAGATAGCTGGGATGGGCTCCAGCACCCCGCCACCCTACTGGGGTTAAGCGGTACAGATAATGGATGGATGGATGGATGAATAAATGTCATCGTATGTTCCAATAATTCTCAGAGAGGATGCATTTTGAAAACAGCATGTCTTTTCTTTGACTTACTGAGCTGTGAACTTTAATTTTGAACTTTTTTAAGGACACTGTAAACTACGCACCTCAACTTGAAAGTACTCTAGGAGGGAGACGAGTTGTATATTGCACATTTTTTTATGATACGGGACATAAATTCATGAATTTGATCAAATAAATAAGCCACACAGAGTGCTAAAAATGGAGAATGACTGGAGACCGGATTTGTTAGTTTTGTTGAATATTTTCTTAAAATTCAGGATATGGATCTCAAAAATGTTCCGCTCTGATCTGAAGCCTGAACAATATGTCAAAACCAGACGATTTGCATCACATGTAGATGGAGATGTGATTCAAATCGATGGCAATAAAGCAGCAGTAACAATAAAACCATACATCTCTGTTCCCCGTGACCCGTGTTGGTCTTACACGCTTATATTGCTGAAGCATATTTGCACACCCCTGCACACCTAATCCACGCGACTCCGACCTTTTCCAGCCGCGTCCAGCCCGGAGCCAAGATTATTCTCCTCGCAATCCATGAGTGAGCCACTTTGTGCTCGGTGCCGAAAATAGCACCGGGGCTCTCAATTATTGGGAACGGAGCAAACACAGGTGTGGAATCCCCGCTAGTTCTCCCCACACACACACATTCACATATACCCACACCCTTCCCACAGAATAAAGCCACTCTTGTCCCTGAGAGGCTGTGCAGGAAGGCCAGATCCCTGCGGCCGTCTTTGAAGCGCACCCACTCTGCGGCGCGCTGGGTGCTGCCGCTAAAAGGGACCTTATAGAGGTGTGGAAATGAAACGTCCCGCATCAATCATCCATTTCCACATGTAAAGTATTGAGCGGTAATTGCCGACTGCTAACTCATCACCTTCTCGTGTGTGTGTTTGCACAGTTTGGGTAAGCTACTGCTTAAATGCATTTATTTCAAATACTCTAGCTCCAGATGGTAACTAAAATCTTGGCTCGCGTCTGATATCTAAGGTGGTGGTGAACATTTTTACGAGGGTTATAGTAAATTGTTTATCTTTCAAGGAATAACATGCAAAAATATAGAAAATGGCTTGTTCATTAACACCTACATCAATTGTTGGATGCTGACTTCTGATGCTATCCTATACAAGTTAGAATACTTCAAAAAGTAAGGCCACACTACATAATTAGCTAGTACTACAAAACACCAAGGGCATTGTTTTGGCAAGGACGGAGGGGACGTATCCCCCCCGAGCAATCATTGTTTTATCCCCACAAATGTTATGTGATCAATGAAAAAAATGCATTATGTCCACACCAATGCCAAAACCAAGCCTAGGCACTTGCAACACATAGAATAATTTGAAATTCTGCAGCATCAATAAATGAGTAGAACAAAAACTCAAGATTCACAAGGGCTCTTGGAGATTGGAATAATCTATTTCAAAAGAAGTACTCTATCATTTTTATAATTGTCAATTGTGGAAAGATAAAGAGCTATAAAAAAATACTTTATTATTTTGAGCTTATATACCACACTTTTTTTGGACTAAGGTGACTTTTCACCGCAATTCAGATCGGATTTTTTTTTTTCAAGTAAACATGTAAAATAAAACAAAGTTTGGGTGTATATTCACTACAACACTCAACAGACCCAAAAAACTTAATGACGTGGTTTGTTTAACTAGTGCCGTGACAGGGTTGGCATCTTAAGCTAAGAACAGCATATAAATACCATTATGCCAAATTGTTTATCTTATCTAAATCTAATATAATTTGATCTAGGTTTACTATACAATACTACTACAAATCCTGATTTGTGCGTGTTTCCATGTGACTCATAGGCTCTGAAATGGCAAAATCGATTTTTGTGAAAATTTACACAAGTTGTCCTTTAGGCCTCTGCTAGTGTGTTTAGCCAGGTTTCGTATCAAGACCTCCCCAATAGATACCAACAAAATTGATAAACATTTAATTATTGTACAAGAGGATTTGGAGCTGCACGCAGCTTATTGTCAATCCCTAGTGGCTCCAATGGAATTTTTCAACAGAGCACATCCCCATCAACGCACAGCCCAGCATTGCTTGTCATCTTAAATTACAGTTTTATTATGCAAATCCTAACCAAGCCTTTAATTAGTCACATAATATTAGCTAATACAAACTTCTAGCATATCATTGCAAAATGGGGAACAAGTTCTGATTCTGTCATCATACTGAAAACGTCAAGTATGTCACTCCGAATACATTATGTCAAACAAATCCAACAATGGCTAACCCTTTGGCGACGGAAGCAAAGACAATTCCTTTTGAGGAAAAATCTCAAGCAAGCTTGGTCAGCTGACAGCCTGTCTAAGCTGCAGGGTTCGATTGGAAAAAAACATTGGAATTACAGTGGAGATAAAGAAAACAAGGTTTCAAGCGGCATATAACAATGAGCACAACAACAGAACTACTCGTCCAATGATGGCAGTAACAACAATGATATTACACAATTCCATTCATCAGCAAAGTGGACACTCAAAAAAAGTTCAGCCCCACTACTAGGTATTCAACTATAACATTCAGAGACCCCTCACTATTTCATACTTTGGTTATTGCTGGTTCACTCCTTGGTGTTTTTTTTAAATAAATTGATTTTATCCTTGTTGTCATTAATGTCATTAGCAATAGCATTCTGAGAGTGCCCTGTTTTGGGTGGGCGTGACTGTCTGTGTGCGAGGCCGTGGATGGCTGATGGGACTGTCTTGTGCGCTAGTCTGACAGGCTGGTGTAAGCTGTCAGTCAAACACTGAATGGGCGCTGCCTCTGTAAACAAACTAGGACCACTTTTAGGCCCGATACGTTGAAAAAAAATCATCAATTAAATTGGACTCAATGTAAAGTCGGAAGAGCAAAAGGAAATGCGCACAGGTGCTATGTGGATTGTTATCGCAGGCGGAAATCAACTGAGTCGGCGTCGGAAGGGAATGCAATAGCCCTGCTGCAGGTCCGGCCTACTGGTAATAGGCTGCCCCTCCGGAGTCTGTACAGTATCTCAGCAACGCCAGATCCATTAACCAAACTGGGAAATCACTACATTATTTCAATTATCGTGGGAATCTGGGTCAATTCGAGGACACCTGATGCTAGCATGCCGGCCGCTCTCTAAACTGCCTTCTTACACTGAAAGGAGAAGCATACAATTTATTTTTACTTTTATAAAATGGAAATAAAACCAATCATTCAACTGCAATTGGTTGTTGTGTGTTACTATTTGTAGATCTATTTTTTATGGTTGTATACTCTGAGTCGATAATTACATCATCTTAAATTAAGTTTAACCCTCTAGGGGGCTTTCATAAGGGTGCAACACTACTTTGCGAATGTTCACTTTTCGCTGGTGGTTCTGGTCCCCATTAGTTGCGAAAACTGAGGGATCTCTGCATATATCATATGACCAGTGCTGGATTCCATATATGTTCTTTGTGGCAAGTACTTGTGCAGCTACACATTTTCTTGGGCAACCTGTGAGTTGAATAAGCCAGCCTACAGGGCACAAAAGTCTGAAGTAGTAATTCAACGTCTTCAAGATACAGGAAATTACTGACCCCCACCGCCTACCCCACTTCAATCTATGGTGTTTTTGGTTAGCTTTTAAACACTAAAACCCATAAATAGAAAAAATCTACGCATGACTAAGAGCAATTATACGTTCTAACAGTATACTGCATATGAGTATCTTTTAAGCCTAAATAAATTCAGCTAAATATGGCTGAAATCTCTGCTAAGCATTTTCTGCCTAAAATAACGACTGACTCTGAAACCTCACCAAAAACTATTAGGAAATAAATATAAAATATTACAACTAACATATAATTCAATGCTTAAACAATAGTATATCTATTATGTACATTATACATAGGACAGACAGCAATTAACAGCAGTTCCATTTCATTTGATTAGTACGTGTAAATTAAAGTCTACCAAAACATGAGAAGTGATTCATGCTGTAATTAGGACTTGGAAGTTTTTTCTGCGGTGAGGGACAGTCAGCGCAAAAAGGGGGGCGACAAAGAGCAGAGCTGCAGACACAATGAGCGTACTGTTTGGCCGGCAGTTCTTCTGCAGGAGTGGATCACGGGGGGAACAGATTCAATTCCCGCTTTTCTACTCCCCTCTCTCAAATGTTCTTTGCATGCGTTGGGCTGGTGACGGTTTGAATCTCCAGGAATCGTTAACTGTCTGAAAGCAATTACAGGAATAACAAACGCTGGGGAGAACTTTGCTGGATATTATAACTTAACTATGAATGACTGTTTTCATTATGGGTTACCTGCATGAAGTTGGCCATAGTGTCCTAGAATTCATTGGTTGGCAACCATCAGGACATGGAAAGGTCCTTGGGTCGTTTGGTACCAGGCTACACAGTAAAAAAGCCTTATTTTTTGCTCATAGTGTATTTATTGGTAGGGGTTCCCTTAACCCCTTAACATTCCTGTAAAGTTCGCCTACAATCCCGATACAAAACGCACCCAAAGTAAAATCAACTGTTCTTTAACCATTTGGAGAATATGGATGGTTTGGGTCCCTTTTGAGAGGTAGGACTCTAAAGTTTTGTCCCAAATTAAAATACTCATCACAAGTGCTACTAACATTGAGTAATCAAGTCAAGTCATGTTTAATTGTATATCCCTTAATCACAAGGAGTCTCAAGGGGCTCCACAGACCACAGATTATTGCAAAGCACTGACTATTATTATATTATCCCCAGATCTAAAACCTACACGAGGGCAAGGAAAACTCAAAAACCTCAACATGAGGAAAAAAAAAAGAAATCTTGAGGAAATCCCCTTTCCCAGGATGAACAGGCTGCAATAGATAAGCAAAAACAAACGACACACACAGATATCAGAGATAAAACACACACATACACAGAAAGTTTTTATTATCGCCTGTTTTTTTTTTGGTTTGTTTTGCAATCCAATGCCTGCAATAGAGTGTAACATGGGCATCTTAGCCGGGAAACAGGGGGGACAATTGCTTGAAGCCTTTCCTGGTACCTTGTCAAATTTAATCACAATCTGAAAAACTAAACGTTGTATTTTACAAATTTTTCTACACTTACATTTTATCCCATCACATCATTTTGACACAATGTGCCAAATTCTACAAGGTTTTAATGAAGCATTACGGGAAATACTTCAGCCAAAACTATTTGGTACCACAATGCCCTTTCCGAAGTCATATGTATTTGGGATTATTATTATTATTCTCATTAGTATTATTATTATTATTATTACTATAATTATTATTGTTAATGTAAATATTACTAATGTTATTATCGGGCCGGGCCACGAGAATATATTCAGACATTTTACCGGTACGTAGGTTGCCGACCAATGTCATAATTTTTGTTGCTCAGAAGTGCAAAATTAAATGACACCCTTGTTTGGATTAACACAATGAAAAGAAAACAAATGGGAATACATATTTAAAAGACCTTTTTTTTGACTACTTTTGGGTCTAGTTCAAGGGAGGGTAGGCTTCGGCCCAGTGTCTATGACCGTCAGGTGTTTTAATCCGGTCTGATGAACAAAAATGGTGAAATATAATGATCATATGTATATTCATGGTAAATCGATTTTATTCATAAATATGTTTATCAAATTTAAGGAAACTAAAACCACTGAGCTATCTATATTGCATTTGAGTTTGGATATTGGGACTTTTTGTTGATTTCATTTATAAACATAAAAGAAAAATAGAGTTGCTGCTATTCTAAAAAGACATATTGTACCTCCATTTATACTAATACCACAGGGAATGGCATGACGAAATTAAACAAAAAGTATTTTCCCCCCAATCATAGCAAAAGTATGGGATTTGAGACTGTATCGGTAAATAAAAAAATGGAAAAATACAAAAAGAATGTTTTCTTCCTTTTGTGGAATATTTTAACCCAATGTCTCCAGAAACCAAAGCGTTTTCCTACCCCTTGTCGAGAAAAAGCTTATATTTTAAAATATATAACAATTTTATTTTAAGTTTCAAGTTTTAAATTTGTATTATTAGAAGTGCTGGTAAATACGCTTTAGCTCTAGTCTTGTTCACGATTAAACATCAAATGGTACCTGGTTTGAATTCCTCAGCCAAACTATTATCATTTATCACGTAAAAACATCTTCTTTTATACGTTGTTTCCATTTAATATGCTCATCCTTCTATGGCGTGGTTGTCAAACTCATCTGGGCTCAGGGGGCATAAGGTAGAAAAAGGATTAAAGAGGGAGCGAGAGAGAGGAGAAAGAACTAGAGAAAGAAAAAGAGAGAGATATAGAGAGAAAGAGAGAGAAAAATCAAAGAGGGCAAATGGGAAATACAGAGTGAGAGAATGAGAGTGTGATAGAGGGATACAGAGAAACATAGAGAGACAAAAGAAGAGAAGAGAAGGATAGAGAGAGAAGAGAGATAAAGGAGAGAGTTATACAGCAGTTATATAGTGAAATAAAGATAGAAAAAAGAGAGTGTGCACGTGTGTGTGAAAGAGCGAGAGGGAGAGAGAGAGAGAGAGAGAGAGAGAGAGAGAGAAGTATAAAATGGAGTGAACAGACACAGTGAAAAGAAGACAGTGAGAGAATAATGAGGTAGAGCGAGAGAGCTAGAGAGAGACAATGAGACATCGAAAGAGCTAGAGAGACATATAATGAGAGACAGTGAGATGAAGAAAGAAAAAGAGAGAATGAAAGAGAGAGAAAGAGAGAGAGAGGGAGAGAAAGAGACAGAGAGATAGAAAATGAGAGAAAAGAAAGAGTGAAAGAGAGAGACAGAAAGATAGAGAAAGAGAGAGAAAATGGGAGAAAAAGAATGAGACAGGTTAAAGAAAATAAAGTAAAATGATGGGGAAAAAGTAAGAGAGAATGCAAAAAGAGTGTGAAAAAGGGGGAGTGGAAAGAGAGAGGGAAAGTAATCTAGCTCCAGTGACTTTGCAAGTGACGCCTGGCTTTGTCAACATCAAGTGGATATATTTCATACGATAGGTCATTTTTTTCTTGCGCTTCTCTGGGTGTTTTCTCATTAAAACCCTTAGTGGGCCTGATTCGGTAATTAACGGTATTCCCGCAAAAAAGTTCCAAACAAGAATTTAAAAAATAATCATTTCAAGTTGCTAATAGCTTGTTTAGTGTGATACAAAGCTTTGCCTGAAACGTTTTTCTACAGTAAGAAAGAAACAAATGGGACAAAAGATTCAGTGTCCTCAATCCAGAGGAGACTTTCGCACCCCCCGCATCCACCCCCTCAAAAAAAAAAGGAAAATCCATCTCAGAAGTTGTGTGTGGCCTGCACAGGAAATTAAGAAACCTCTGCAGCTTTAAGCATATTTACGTCTGAATTATCTGTGAGCACCGGATTTAAACACAAGGTTCAGCGTGTGCTCATGCGCTGCATGTGTGGTCACTGGGGGTCAATGTTGAGGGAGAAGAGGGATTAGATTGTTTAGGAATTCCCACCAGAAATATTAAAAATCGTGATAAGAAGGTATGTGAAAAACGCATTATATATTGGAAATGTAGCAGAGTACTATGATAACAGCATGGGCGTAATATGGGAGTAACTTGTCTTCAGAATATGCTACTGTGAGTAACACGATATGGCGCCTGCGCGATCTACTGCTACACTGGGAAAAGAAAAGATTGAAAATCTTATAATGATTAAATACTTCTTGTCAGTAATTTATAGCTAAGACTACAAGACATTGTCAGCATGACAGCAACACCTAACGCATACAATTAATGATTAATTATCAATGAAAAGTGTCATCTTGATCCATCAGAATTATTTAAAATGTTGACTGAAAAAGTTAGAAAAGACAAATCAAACTGCTTTGCACGTAGAAATAGAGGAACAAAAAAAAAGCCTTAAAACACTTTTTGGGAAAAACAATAGACCTTGTCTAGCGTGCCACAGGAAATTGCCCAATTGCATGTTTGCGAAAAGCATACCATTGTTCAGTATCTTTGCTTTCTTCCATCGGCAATCTTCTGCCATCTAATTTAGAGGTAATATCGGGCCTAAAAAAATCCAGCCCGACATGACCTGAGTCGAAGGTGTATGAACCTGAACCCGCCCAAACCCGACGGATTAACTTGATTTGATAAACGAGCCCAAAATAAACCCGAAGTTTTGATTTTTCATCAAAGTAAAAACAAAACTTTACTTCGGCCATGCGTATTATAGCGCCAAACTGCACGTTTCGGCTGAACCACGCAGCTTGGGGGTTACTTGGAGCTGACTGCCTTAAATCAAGTGAGCCTAAATCAAAAGTTTAGCGCCAAAGTAAGCGTCTCGGGGACGTATAGAGAACACAACTGAATCTGGACAAAATGGCACAGAAGATAAAATCCTATTCTGCAGTTTACAAATAGTGCAAATGATATGGCCAAAAAGCAGAGAGAACGTTTGTAAAGCTTGTGAGCTATTGGCAAGAAGCGGAAATGACATCTGACGTGAGGGAGGTGGAAGGAGGAATCCCTGCGTCTCTTAGCCAAACACTGGCGAGGAAAATTTATTTGGATTTAGTCATTTTTAGTTAAACTGATAGTTTGGTTAGCATTTTCATTAAGTAATTACTTAAGTAAAAGCACGTGCATGCTTTGTGGATGCTCCAAGAAGGAGAAAAAAAAAAAAAGGAGAGAGAAGCCCGACCGGCCTGACCTAATGATTGACATTTTTAGCCTGAACCTGGTTCGGTTGGGGTTCGAGCCCACGATCTTACCTCTAACCTACTCATATATGGATGAATGCTACTTTTCTTTTTTGTATACTAATTATTTGCTCATGAGGTAGTACAGATAAATATATGTAATCACTCTTTTTTGACAAGACACGTTATATTGAGTATTTTTGTACTTTATATCTCCTATCTATCTATCTATCTATCTATCTATCTATCTATCTATCTATCTATCTATCTATCTATCTATCTATCTATCTATCTATCTATCTATCTATCTATCTATCTATCTATCTATCTATCTATCTATCTATCTATCTATCTATCTATCTATCTATCTATCTATCTATCTATCTATCTATCTATCTATCTATCTATCTATCTATCTATCTATCTATCTATCTATCTATTTAATATTGTATAAAAAACGAATAAAATAAAAACTAAACTATGACAGTTTTAACACACAGATTGCACTGTTTAAAACAGTTTCAAATAAAAATTTAAAAACAACTTTTTCCAACACATTTCCTTTGGAACTACCTTCAGGACATAAAATGAACAGTGGACATCAAGAACTTTGGTTATAGCATGTTCTAACAGTACACAAGAGAATAACCTCCTCACAAGTAGGTGTGCTTGTGCGTGTCCAGCAGAAAAAAAGAGCTATTTATTTTAGCAAGAAGCAGAAGAGAGCCGGGACAAAAGAAGGGATGGATCCTCTCGCGAATGCCTGCGGCTCACACATAAGTTGATCTCACACCGATTCCCTCACGCAGATTTCCAGACAGGCACACACACGGACACACAAAGCAGATACAGTAGAGTGCATGCAGCCAGTGACCAGCAAGCATTCAGTAGGCACACACATTTACACAGATGGTTCTTGTAGGGCTGGATTAGAGAGCATATTTCCTCAATAAGTGGAAACAACAAAAGCTAGCGCTGAATTTATTGTGTCTTAATTGAGGAGACCTACGTGGATGTATATTTGTGTGCGAACAAGGCTCTGGTCTTTCGAGGGTCACATAAATCTGTCAGGAATCGGAGATTACACGCAGGACAAAGCTACACTTGAGGACCACCTTTGTTTCTCAAAGACAGGGATTTGCATATTCCTAAAAAAAGGAGAGTATGGCGATTTAAAACGATATTGGGGGATTTATTAGTGGAGCATCAGTTTTACATTTTGTTATCAACTTTGTATCTTCATTGAGAAATAAATTACTAGAAGAACATGAAAAATAAACGCATAGAATCTCATTGGGAGTGTTTCTCATTTTTTTGTAACCTCTCAACTGTTGATAATATTTTAATATTGTATTATAATAAATAAGAAAATTAACATTTACATGTTTTTAACCCAAAAACCTAACCTAAAAAGCCTAAAACTAATAAAGTATGTCCACGTTATATACAAGGTGTCAGAACTAGAACAGATGGTAGACCCAAACGCTTAACGTTTCACACAAAGCTTTATTGGAGAATCGAGGAAATCAGGTGTGGGGAAACAAACAACAGCGATCCTGTGCTCCCTGGGCAGGAGGAGCACCATGCTCATGGGATCGAAGCGTGGTCGGTGTGCAAAAACGGGTCAAGTAGCTGAAGCGGGTGATCGGAGCGTCCTCGGTGGGCAAAAACGGGTCAAGTAGCTGGAGCGGGAGATCGGAGCGTGGCCGGTGGGCAAAAATGGGTCAAGTAGTTGGAGACGATCGGGAAGTCACGGACAGACCAGCAGGATACAGGTTAGGACGGTACAGACGGGAGCCAGAGTCAAACAGAACAGAATGCACCATTCATGGTATGATTTATTTTACATTATTATGACTATTATTGTTATCATTACTGATTTACTACTTGTAGTAACAGCAACACGAATGTATTAATAACAGAAAAAGTTATTATTATTTTTTTTCTATTTATGTGACTCTTTCCACCCACAATGATTGCATTAAAACATCCAATACCATAAAAATCTAATATATACAGTCTTAGAATATATACAACCTGATTCTTAATCCACTGCAATGAATAAAAATTATCACTCTTGAATAAAATTTAATTTATATTTCCATAAAATAAACATAACATTAAAGTTTCTCAACATTTTTTGAGCCTTGGCACAAAATTATTTTTTTTTAAAGTAAAATAATTATAATTATTCAAATCAGCAAGCTTATGTGCAAGATTTTGACTTTTGTTTGTTTGTGTTACAGTACTTCATTGTTTTGGGGTGCTATTTTAAACCCCTTCAAATTAAACAAATTAAATGAGTGTTTCAATATATTTCCCTATACTACCTGATGAACAGTTAATTGGTGTACAAAAAAATAGAATCGTAATTTGCTGCCACTTACTGATATAGATGAATGTTTATGTACAACTTTTTTCAGGGCCAAATTGAAACACCTTTGAAGGACTTTAAGAGCCAATTTTCAAATTTCTCCAGTAAGATTAAAAGATGAAATGTAGTGTGAATCATGTATTTTGCAGAACCACAAATATATCTGCGTGTTTTGATCTTGAGTGTGCATTTATCTTGAGTAAATCGTGAATATATTAGTTTTTGAGACAAATCTCTCTCCATATAGGTGTTGCGTAAAAATGGCAGTAATACGTAGCTTAAATTTTCAGTTGCAGGAAGTTCTTCGCATTCCAACATACCACTGGGAAACGCTACCTTCATTTTTTGCATGACTCATAAGAAATGTTCATAATTTATTCATAATCCTGGCCCTAATACACATTATCATTTCCCTGATTAGGTGTAGCATTTCCTGATCTCATGACGTACAAACTAATGCAAGCTTCCGTTAACAACAAGGTAAGAAGAAGTGCAATGGCAAAGCAAAGCCACCAGAGAGCACTGTCAGCGTCAGCACACTTGTTGAGTAGCATAGCAAAATTTTTAAGCATTTACAAGCACTTGACCCACAATTCAAGCAAAATGTAATCCGTGCAAGCATTTTAAACAAACCCGGTAAGTTACTTGGCTGATCACTGAAAGAAAGCAAATATGCTGAATAATGACTTGCAAACTTAGAATAGGGCAGTTTCCTGCAGCGCACTATACAAGGTCTCACAGCACATTAGTGTGCCCTTGCACACTGGTTTAAAAACAGAATAATTTTGAGTCCATCATATTGAACAACATTGGTTCCATGCTTGATTGTTTTACAACTATAAATTAATCAAAGGTCAGGACGTAAATGAGAGTGAGTTACGGTGTCACTATTGCAAGTAGGACCTGAAACGATTCTGCGGACGGTGCTGTTGCAGCGGAGGACGACGGGTGCCTCTCGGCAGTCAGAGTAATGCAAGGACGAGCATGGGAACGCTCGTGCGTCAATTAATCACGGCTAATGAGCTGGAACAGTGTTGCCCGAGCTGCCTTGCACGTCCATCAACTCAAGCACATACACGCACGTGCACAAAGATTGAAGGACAGAATAATATACTTTTCACTCACAATGTTGGTCTGGCAAGACATTTCAGCTTGTTTCAAGTGTTTTTCAATCAATATTACCAAGTCTTTGTATCTACACTAGTACGCTAGCCAAAAATTTGTATACACGGAGGGAAAAAAATCGATGTGTGCTTATCTAATACAAGTGCTCTACAATTTTTGCATCATGAATTAAAAAATTGGGACTACAAAATAGACGAGCAATGGCAGAAGGGGCGTGTGAACTTGTGTGTTCCCCTGTGCACAAATAGTGTAATGCACAATACAAGGTGATTTTTTAATTTTTTTACGTTTCAGATAAACTTAAGTCATATTTTCTGTTATGGGCACAAAAAACTCGGAATAAATTTGTATTTAATGTTGATCGTAAGACAACTTTAAAGACAAAGATACATAAAGGATTTAAAACTCACGTCTCCAAACCTTTTTCAGCCGACAACTACTTTTTGTTACTAATTTGCACAATGGGCACCCAGTTTTATACGCATTTCTAAGATAACTTATTATGTTATAACTATGATATCACTGTGTTATTACATGGTTAATTAATAGAAATAGGCTTATACAGACCCAGTCAACCAGTAAAAAAAATATTTTTATGAGAAAATCACAATAGTCCAGCACTGGTAATGTCAGGACCAGAACAGGAAACAGGACCCACTTGCGTAACGTTACTCACAATTTTATTGGGGAAAAGGGAAAGGAGCGCACACTCGATCCAGAGATCGTTGGTCGCGGTGAGTAGGTTGCTCAGCCGCGGAAGTGGGACCCCCGTGGCGAGTGACGGTGGCGTCAAGAACGGAAAAAGTTAAAAACCAGGAGAGAGCAGCCGTGGTCGAGATCAAACAGATCGGAGCGGGAGAAAAACAAGAACAAAAACACAGTACAGGCGAAAAAAGGGCCCGCCGTACTCGCAGACGGACCGACAAAAGGGGGCTGACTGGACGGAGTTTAAATACTGACAAGGAGCCAATCTGTCAACAGCGGGGCCAGTTGGGCGCCATGGCAACCGTGACAGGTAAGCTATTATCAGAACAGGTCCGTCGGTACCTTAGCTGTCCTTAAGGGAACCCTGGTGCCTGCAGGGACCACAATCGAGACCCCTGCTTTAAAGGGGCAAAAATGATAAAAACAAATTAAGATCTAACGAAAATACTATGAATGATGTTTTACAGTATACTATTGAGAAGTAGTTTGATCACTTGTTGTACAGGAATGAATGACGGGTCAGAAACCTCAGCACCTATCCCCAGCCGCTTCAGCCAGTTCAAACGACAGGATCCCGAGCCACTCCCAGGCCAGCCTATATACATAGTCTCCGCAGCTTGCCTCTCGCCGGAGGGATTTGTCCGGAACACAGGGTTTTTACACCTTTGTCAAGGCCAAATTCAAGCACTCTTTGAAGACTTTCAAAGCCAATCTTCCAGTTTTTACAGTACCATTCAAAGAAGAAATATTATTATATTCTTAATAATAATAGTTGTTGACTAATTGTCCTTATATTATTGTTTTTATTATTATCAATATTTATTGCACTAACACTAATGATGTATACCTGCCACCACTACCGTTTTTCGTGTTAGACTACTGCTTTTTGCCCCTTAAAAGAACTACCGCTTTATTCGAATAAAGCTAATGTTCTTTGAAATGGAAACAAAAACAAAAAATACTGACATGCGTCGAGTATTAAGATCTATGGCTGGTTCAGTTTAGGTAAATGTTTGCCACTTCTGTTTTTAAACAAAAACATGTTTGTTTAATGTCAAAAAGTTTGCGCTAGGGGACAATGACACTTTACATCACAACGCTATACTAACTAACGCTAGCTGCTGCTAACCACAAGGGAAGGATAAATGCAATGGCAAAGCAAAAGCCAGCAGAAAGCAGTGACATTGTCATTTTTAACCAGACTTGTTTTTATTCAATTAATGCGTGGTCTATCGAGTCACACTGCTAAGAAACATGGGAACAACTTTAAGCATTTATATCAACCTTTACCCAAAACTCAGGCACTTTTTAAACCTTAAAAACACCACATTAGAATTTAAGCATTTTCAAGGATGCCAGCACTCACACAAACCCTGTAGGGCACCTTCTGAGTTAGGCATCTAAGATGCATCTTATGAGATGCCTCAGCAACCTCGCCACAGAGAGCAGGATGAATGAACTTCTCTCCCTGTCTCTAAGGGAGAGCCCACCCACTCTGCCGAGGTAAACTATTTCAGCAAGTTGTATCCGTGAGCTTGTATTTTAGCCAGGACGCACAATTGGTGACCATAGGTGAGGGTAGGAACATAGATAGACTGGTGAATTCTCCGGTACAGGGTCGGCATGATGGCAAACGTCTGTCGGTAACCCACTCCATCCTACCCTCAACCCTAAGGTTGGAATGGGATTCAAGTTTTAACAATCTAAGACCAGGGGCCGGCAACCTTGTAAATCAGTGTGCCACACCAAGATTAATGACTCGCACAACATTAGTTTTTTTATACTTAACTGAGCTATAATTTTACACTAGTCCAAATATACAACAACGATAGACATTGAAATCGTAAAACTGACCTATTCTTCTAGCACTATTCTTGTTCATCAATAAACTAAAAAATTACTTGTCTTGCTGGTATGGATACTACCCAAATGTGTTTTTTGAATAATTTCAAAAGCTGCGCACTTTAATTGTTGTATATTCACAGTTCCTTGGCATCTAAGAGACCCACACGCTTGAAAAGTCTTTGAACAAAGAGAAATGCACGGCGCTGGATGAGAGGAGAAAGAAAACCGAAATTTGAAGGTGACTGACGACATACTTCGTTTTGATAAACATTCCTGCCTTGATGATGTAGTTTTTCAAATCTCCTTAATGCCCACCGACAACAGTCCAAATGAAGTGAAGCAGAGCGGGAAGCAATGTTCCCTCTAAGCTGGGCGCGTGCGCAATTGCGCACTGCTCGCACATTCTCAGCGCACAAGAAAATCTAGCCAGTGCACAAAAATCAGGGCTCGAAATTGCTAATTAAGAAGCGAATTAAGTCAAATTTACAGTGCATTAAGGTAAAAATACACGGGTTCCCCTGACGCTGTTTTTCTAAATGCGCTATTTTGAAGTCAATGTCGAACGAAGTTGAGAAGTAAAGTCAGTAGAGTTTTTTGAGAACCGGCTTCTTCGGCTCGGCTCACTAAAGAGAACCGGCTCTTTCGGGTCCCAAACGGCTCTTCAGGTTGTTTTTGCTCCTTTAATCCCTACACAATCAAATACTATGTAGAATTGTGCACAAAATAACTTCAAGGAAGGGGGGAAAATAGAACAAAAAAGAAAAAAATACCAAAATGAAAAAGTAGTGAAAAACTGAGAAAAAAGTAACAAAAGGAAGAGAAAAAAGAAGAAAAAAAAACAGAAAAAAGCCAGAAAAAAAGAAAAGAAAGAAACAAAGGGAAAAAAGTAAATAGAGAACAAAAACCCCAAAAAAGTAACAGCTAGGAAAAAATAAACACAATGAGATTTTTTTAAAGGAATTAAAAAAATTAATTAAAAAAAAGACAGGGAAAAAGAAGAAAAGTTTGTGTTGCATTCAAATAATTTCCAATTATACCAAGTCAATCTTGTTGTCAACATTGTAAATCCTCTAAAAAATGTGATTAAATACAGTTCTGTTTCTTGCAACCGACTAAATAAGCCGCCAAATATGTTAGTCAAGTCAAGTCATTTTTATTTGTATAGCCCTTAATTACAAAGAGTCTCAAAGGGCTGCACAGGTTATTGCACAGACTATTATTTCAGGCTATTATTACACCATCCCCTGATCTGAAACCAACATGCGTCAAAAGATACCACGAAAAAAAAGGGAAAATCTTGTGACTGAATTGTTGTAAAACAAATGACGTTTGTAGGCAGGAAAACCTTTGCAATAATTCATTGGTCAATTCATTCAAAAGTGAAAACATTTTTTTGCATTGCCGGAAACTCAGCAAAATTTAACTTGATGTCAAGTTTTGGACATGTTTGATAATGATTTAGTTACCACACATGGGATTGCCGTTGCTCACTGTTGTTTCAAGCGTTGCTCACCGACTTTGTGTGAATGCTCAGACCCGTGGAAATTTAGAGGGAACATTGGCGGCAAGTATTATCCATATTTTAATATCTGACGTGGCGCAGCTGTTTTTATTCTGCATTACAAATGACCAGCGCCGTGTACCGTGCGGTTTCTCAGCTTCTCGCCGGCTACTGTGGGAGCTCCAGCTGCGGGCCTCTTTACTGTAACCCTAATCCTGGCGGCACATACATCACGCCGGCAAACGTTTCAGCTATCATTCCTGCCCTGGTAAGGTTCAAGATCTCCCGTTTCGTTTGGCAGCAGCTGATAGACGGCAGTGACACTGTGCACAATTGTCAGATGAGAAACACTTGCCTATCCAATTGGGGTCAACTATTGTAGCGAAGTAAATTATGGCAGCTCATCTATTTTACAAAGCATGGGGTATGAACGTGACGGGCGGTGACTTTCTGCCCCATAATCAGATTATTACAAATTACAAGTGTCTGGGCTGGTTTGTTTGGTTTGTAGCCCGATGCTCATGCATGAAATTTGGAGTCTGAGCTTGCGAGCTGCAATTACGCGATGGATACCTGCAGAGTGTCATATGAAATCCCAAAACACAGCACACGCAGTCATGTACGCACGGATGCACACCTGTCTGAATTCCAGTAACGGACAGGGAAAGGAACACGAAGGTTGATACCATAAATGTATGTTATGATTGTCCAAGCATTTGTCAAAAAATGGAGGAAGCAAAATGACTGGGGCACATATCCCACAGTGGGATATCTATAACTAAAGAATTTAAAACCACTATTCTTCTCCGCGAGGAAGGATTGTGTTTTAAAATGTAGAAGCTGATGAGAAAAACCTCACATCTTTGATTAAAGTCAGAGGAGTTCAAAGTTACTAGGTGGTGCTAGACCACCTGGTCCTCTACCCTCTTTTTTCTTTTTATTTTTTTTTCTTTTCTTTTTAAATCTAAGCTTAAGACTCACTTCTACGCTATAGCATATGAATAACCTATACTTTTCGTGACAATATCTCTGTATTATTTGTGATTGCAACATCCTTTGCTGTCTGGTAATCCTGGAAGGGGGATACCACATGTGCGGTCCCTTCTCAAGGTTTCCTCATGTTGAAGTTTTTTGAGTTTTTCCGTGCCCTCATGTTGGTTCCAGATCAGGGGATGGTGTAATAATAATCTGAAAGAAATAGTCTGTGTAATAACCTGTGAAGCCCTTTGAGACTCTTTGTGATTAAGGGCTATACAAATAAAAATGACTTGACTTAACTTGACTTTTAATTGTTGTTATTATCATTGGTGCCGCAGTGATGTTTGGTAACTAGTGACATTATGGCGTTGAGGGATGGGCATTGCGGAGATTAGTGTATAAAATATGTGACTATTGTAATTATTATAATTATTGATATCTGACCTATGTAATAAGTATATCCATGAGATTTTGTCATATTAGACACAAGAGGAGAAGAGGATTTGTAAAATGTATTTAATAGGGAAGATAAAGGGGTAGGGAAAATAAGTATCTGCTTCTGACTACCGATTTTCGAACATGTAATATTATTTTGCTGTTGACTCATTGTTTTTGTCCTGCTTTTATTTTAATGTTTTTATTTAATTTTTGATTCATTCAAACAAGGGCCACTTTAGAAAGATAATCTTCTTTTTCTGCAAAAAATATAACATATATACAGGTATATATGTATGTGTATATACATACATACATATATAAATAAATATAGAGGGCAGCACGGCGGTGCAGTAGAGGCCATGAGATCAAACCTCCTGTGTGGAGTTTTCATGTTCTCCCCGTGTTTGCGTGGGTTTCCTCCGGGCACTCCGGTTTCCTCCCACATTCGAAAAACATGCATGTTAGGTTACTTGGCCGTTCCAAATTGTCCCTAGGTGTGAATGAGCGAGTGAGTTGTCTGTCTCTGTGTGCCCTGCGACTGAATGGCAACCAGTTCAGGTTGTCCCCTGCCCACTGCCCGATGATTGCTGGGATGGGCTCCAGCACCCCCGCGACCCTACTGAGGATAAGCGGTGCAGATAATGAAAAGTTTAAATCTAAACTTAAAACACACTTCTATTCAATAGCTTATGAATAACCTATATTTTATGTTGACAATATCTATGTATTATTTGCCCTCAAGTAGGTTTTAGATCAGGGGATGGTGTCATAATAGTCTGTGGTTTGTATTGTTTTTGTATTTTTATTATTATTCAGCCAGTATCAACCATCAACATGATATCTACCGGAAATCATTTTGTCACGCGAAGCTATCAACGTGACTCGTCGCCTTCGATCGGCGCCGGGTTTTTAGACCCAACTGCTGTGTTGGGAGTCATTAGGTGACCAAAACCCCCCAATTCCAACCCTTAATGCCGAGCGCCAAGCAGGGAGGCAATTGGTACCAATGGTGTCAGTCTTAGGCCGAGGCTTGAACCAGTGACCACCCAGTCTCGGAGCGGGCGCCCTACCATCTAGGCTACCGAGCTGGTAGCTGGTTTGCAATAATCTGTGGTCTGTGCAGCCCTTTGAGACTCCTATATAAACATGACTTGACTTGACTTGGCACTCGGCTTGTAGCTCAATTTTCTATTTGGCCCTTGCATCCGTTTGACTTTGACACCCCTGGCTTGGATGAATGTTGACAAGAATGAGATTGGCCCACACTGAAAGAGTGAAAATTCCCACAGATACATTGCAAATTTTAAGTTGGGGTTTTGTTTGTGTACACATTGCAGAATCACTTGGGGAAAACTATGCTTGAAATTGACAGCTGAAACACATATGGTATTAGTTATTACCTCATCGGAGCATTTGATAAGAACATTATTTTCCGGCAGTCACTTTAACGGTACATCTTAAACTAGTTTGTATCAGTATCTTGACTACTCAAGTTTGACACCTGTACTGGTATCCTTCCAAGAAAAGGGATATTGACACAAGTAATGGTCATATGAAAAGCTCAGATAAGATATTAAAGCAACATAATTCTTATACCGCTGCTCTTCCATGCAACATTGAACAATAATTTTGCTCCTTGTTCTTCGGTACCTACCAAGTCCCTTTGCCAAAATTTTAACACGACATGTTTTTTGATTTTTAAAACCACCTTCCTGGCTACACAGCAGAATTCCGGCCAAATCCTCGGAGACCGGCCTCAAAGTAGTCTTTTTTGAGTTGCCCCACATCGCTAATTTTAGAGACGTCGAAAAATTTGTCACACACAGAGCTTTAATGCGCAATAACTTTTATAGACCGATTACAACTCTGTCGAGTCTATATTTTGTACTAGGTTCTAAAATCATCTGGCTCCATCGGTCCCGTCGATGTGGGAAGGGAAGAGGGCGCGGTGACCTGGTGTGTTTCTAATATCTTCCCAGAAATCCCTGCGGGCGGAATCATCTTGGGTGTTCTGGGGCGGACTTTGGTGTTGTTACATTTAACAGGTTCCCAAGCAGGGAGGGAGGAAGAATACGAGGAGGGGAAAAAACGAAGGCTACGCGGTGGCGAGCCGACTGCCGAGAAGCCAGCTTGACCTGGAGGAAAAAGCACCCTCTGTGCATTGGCGTGAAGGAGGGGTTGAGCTCCCTGCTGCCCTCTCCCTTTCCTCCCTCTAGGTGGGGAGGAGGCATGGAGGTAATGAAGCTTAAGTGAGCCCAGTGTCTGGTAATGTAATATACACAAAGCCCTTGTCAGGTCTGGATCCAATAATGTGTCATTTACCACGTCTGGAACAGATTGGCCCAGATGATCGGCGTGAACCTTTGCCCGGGTGAAGAGTGCTCTGCACTTAGCATCCCTCGGCCTGTGGGCCTACTAAACGGGCCCTCGCGTCACCTCGCTCCGACGCTAGCTCCTCACCGCCCATCCCCTGTCGAAGCTCATGCAAGTTTCGGATGAGATACTTCATCGTTGTTTTGTAACCACACTGGAAAGTTAGTCTCAGGTGGATCGTTGGGGTCTCCACTGAGGGGATTTGGGAGATGAGACAGAACTGCTGGTTTTAACGCCGCAGAACCGGCACATTTTTGCTTACAGTCCATCCAAAGGACTTAATACACTTAATTTCCCAAGTGTATTGAGGAAAAAGAATTAGCGAAAACGTTTTGGCGCTCAATATTCCCATAATAGATTTCTGGATTGGGAGTTATTAATTAAAACTGTTTATAGGATTTGAGATTCTTGGTCCAGTATCTTGGAAAACTTTTTGGGAGCTCTTGGACATTTCAAAATGCCGTTTCCCCACGGAAAACACAGTCTACGTTGTTTTTGCACTAATCATGTCTGTGAGAGTTCCAGTACACTCTTGAGCTCCCTTTTTGTTCTTGGTGCATGTTGTAGGTACTGTTTGGGACCTTCACTCTAAGATAGTTTTCCCAATCATGCTTGTGTTTGTATATACATCGAATTTGTGTTCAGAAAGAACTTCGAAGCCAGACATTTGGAACATAACTGAGGCGAAAACATTCATTGCTGGACTTTTTTCTTTTAATATTTCTAAGTTCTGTCATTTCTAGTGTTTTGTCATTGGTTGCTTTGCCTGGGTGAAGTGTGTTTTTTTATGGTGGGACTCATCCCCACCAGAATCAGTTTTTTCAAGAAGTAAAAGCATCACATTAAGCAGAGGTAATATAGTGTTCGATTATTGCCTTCAGTTTGTGAAGAAGCTCAAAATTACGGGATATGTCCTTAAAGACTCCAATTCAGACTTCTCCAAATCCTGGCCTTCCATGTAATGAGCTTATCCTGAAGATTAGCAGCAGCCAGATAAAGATCCTGATCTTTAGAATCAGGTTCAACAAAGGGTGTGAACATACCAGGGCCAATATTGAAGAAAGTCACTCAAAATTGACCTCAGGTTTGAATGGAACTGTCCACGTGTTCTTTGCAATTGGATTGTCTCCATTCCATCCCTTCCTTTTCTTCAGGGTCAGCTGAGTGCAATTAAGGATAAATGGAGGGATAGTGAATTACCACAAATTCTCTAGTTAGCTATCTAGGAAACTGATGCATTTTGGCAAAATAACCTTTGGACTTATTTCAGAAAATCCATTCAGCATGTCTCGGTAATAGTAGAAATATTTTTTGTTTTTTTTCTATTAATTAATTAAAATTAGTATGCTCAATGACAAGTTTATTTTTATAATAAACGACAGAACATATATTAGTAAATGTGTTGCCACAAACAACGCTGGTATGTTCTGAGTTCAGAGGTCAAGCTTTTTGCGCTTAAGTGACGCAACTGAGTCACCTCTCGCTTGTTGCCGTGCCACATCATGTTTTTGTTAAAAAGATCATCTTTCAGTAGTGTAGGAATGCTGCCAGCTCGAGCTCTCTTGGGAGAAATCTATGATCACACATATAAAAACAAATAAATATCAAACAATCCGTAAACAAAAAATAATTAAACAGTGCTGCAGTGAGAGAGATGATTATATGTAGGATAATAAGTAAAAGGATAACAAAGTGCATGTCTGTTTTGTATTGTCTGTATATTACACAAAGGCTCTCAACCCGAAACTTTAATTTATTTAACTTAATTTGACTTAATTTGACCGGTTTTAATACTTGCAAGTTAATTTAGGATATTGATAGCTTAAGGCGCTATATTGATAACATACAAGAAATGACACACTAAATTCCAGTTTCAGTCATTGTCTGAAAGACATGGCGAAAGTGCCCGAGTAAAAACAAGAGGAACATTAGCTTTTTATGTGTTTCAGAATGAAATTAGGGATGAGGTTAAGTCCCAGTGGGAGGAAAATAAGCCAGTCAACTGTCTTGACGCATGTATGGACACAAGAGTGGAGACGATTTAAAACAGACTCCATAAATAGTGATGTCATCCGATTTCCCCATTAGTGCATAAGCAAATATCCTTCCCATTTCCTTTCAAAAGGATTGAGGATGCTATTAGTAGCCTTTGAGGGATTACTGTACATAGACTCTGATTAAATTCAATATTTTCACAATGGCATTGGATAAGAAATCTTACTTATTGCATTGTTTGGATTATTATTTAGGAATAAGCTCACACTTCTCTTGAGAGAGTCGTGTTTTTACAATAAACAGCGAATCAGCAATTTGGAAAAAAAGGGAGAGAGCATGTGTGTGAGATAAGAGCGGTAATTAGAAATACAGGGGTTGCCGCTGCACTTTCAGGAGCACAGGAAGCTCCAAGCTGGAAGGCCAACATGTAAGAATTTACCGCTTCTTCTTCCTGGTCGGCCTGGGGCCTCGGGCCCCTAGCCTGAGGCCCACACAGGGCGTGGGAGGCTTGCACAGAACAGGCCAGACTGCAATAGTACGAGGTGAAAATACAAATCAAGTAAGAAGACAGTTGGGAGGAGGGACATTTCAAGTTTTGTTCCCCCCCTCCTTGAAATTTATGTTTTTTTTAAGATAGCGAAAATGTAAATGAGGGAATACTGCAACCATTGCAACTTTTTCCCAAGGGACAGCTGAAGCTCCCTTTTGGACGGAATAACTTTGATTTAGTGTGCTTAATAAACATGATGTAGCGCTTCCAGTGATTGCTCGGACAGGCGCAGCGTCACATTCATCCCTCGCTTCAGCGTGTAGCGCTGAGAACTAAGCAGGAAATGCGCATTTGATTTCAGAGGGCCTAAATGACTTCAGCAGAAGACACTTTTTATGTATTTAGACAAACCTGAAGCATATTACTGGCTACAATTCTGTCACATGGATTCCTGCAACATGGTGCTGAACTGCACCTAATTAGGAAAAACTATAAATCATAGTAGTAAATGTGAACTATGTTTTTGTAGGTTTGAGAATTCAAGATTTATGAAGTTACATTTAGAAACAAATCTGGAGACGTGACTACTGACACTGAGTTTGTCTATCAGGGTGATCCTAGGCCTTACCTTAAAGCATGGGTCAGGAAACTATGGCTCTCCAGCCATTTACGGCTCTTTTAATGAATAAATATGGCTCGATAAAAACCTGGTACTTGTGCAAATTCCTCCAAAGTGTTCCAATTATGTTAAACTCTGTCGGGTTTGGTGCATGTCAAAGGGTCACACCAACAGACCGCATTTTGGCTGTACATCGCTAAAGAGTGCTATATATGGAAGCTCATTAAATGTTGTGTATTCACTGTTTAGACTCTTTGTGATAAAAACCCACACAAGAAAGTGTAATTACCCACAAACGCTAGCCATGCACACAGACCAATTTGATTCCCTCTCTCTCACAAACGACCACTGTACTGAAGGGAAATACTTTTCGTTTGCAGATTTTTGTGACGTATAACAAAAGAACTCGGTTTGCACCCTGTTTTAAAACCATGATTTCAGAAATAAAAGGTTTAAAATAATTAAAGGAGACAAGTTTAAAGTGGTATAATTATTGGCACGGGACACAGGCTCTGGCATTATGATTATTTCATAAATTTGATTTCATATATATATATATATATATATATATATATATATATATATATATATATATATATATATATATATATATTACCATTATAGTTTTTTGGGGTCAAGAAGCTTCCCGGCTCCTGGCTTACGGTATCGACCCTTATGACTTGTAGCCACTAGACTAGAGGAAGAATAAATTTAAATAAAAGCATAAATTTGCCATTTTATTTCATGCAAGATAAATGAAAAATGCTATATTGACATTTATAAGTTTCGAAGAATTATCTGCCATATATTTTTTAGGAATTTTAAGTTCAAATGTTATTAATACATAATATTGCTATTATTGAACAAATCGCTGAGTGTTATTATTTGCATTGCATTGAAAAAAATCTAAATTTCCTTTTAAAAACTGCATTGGAAATTATTTGTAATGCTTTCTCGCATTTTATGTGTTTGATATTTTGGAATTTAGAAATTCTACAGATAATCTTTTTTTATTTGTTTTCTTGTTGTCCATTTTTTTTGAAAGTGTAATCCTTAAGTTTTAATAAATACTATAAAGCACAAAAAGCATAGCTTGAGGGACGAATGTGGCTCGCCACTTAGTTTTATTTAGTCTGCAGGAGCTTAAAATGTCCGCGCATATAAAAAATAAACGGGTTCAAAGAGTACAAGATTCCCCACAATTCCTGTCTACTGCAATGAATGAATGAATAAATTAGTTTTTTTTTTTGCAAACCACAAAAAAAGGAAAAACAGCATCAACAACTATTTAACAAAAGGGAACAAAAAAATATTTGCACAAAACATCAACAACAAAACAGCTGAGCAATACAATAACATTATGCATGCACATGTGCCCAAAGGGGGTAAGCTAAAGCCAAGGCTTTTAATTGCCTAGCTCTCTGACACGTTATTTCTTCTTTTTCCTTTCAGGAAAGACACATTGAAAACCAAAACAAGAAAATAAAACCATACCCCACCAAATAAAATTACAAAACAAGGAAATGTTGTATCTATGTCTGAAAGAGTGATCGGTTTATCAAGTGCCCAGTGAATAATATGGAATACCATTAGCATAATATATCTATTTTTGTTTTAATTTATTATTTATTAATATGTATTATACCATTTTACAAAATGTTTTGTGGAATATCATTCATGTGTTGCTTTATTAAGTTTCTCACTGTACAAATATTTTATGTATCCACCCATGCATTGGAAGAAAAGTCTCTCCAAAAGCCTGGCCCGGAATTCGTTGAGAACTTCTTTCAAGTTGAGGTTGGACCTCAAATCGGCGAATTCTCTCGGGAATTCTGCAAATAGAATGAACGTCTCGTGCAATGTGACGGCCGAAAAAAATGGAAAAAAATAAAAAATAAATTAATCAAGCGAACATTGTATTACCGTAGTGTTTTGTTGTTTTCTACGTTGCAAAAAATAATAATAATAGTAATATTAGCAATCTCTTTCAAAAGGCAGATCCATCCATCCATTATCTGCACCACTTATCCTCAGTAGGGTCGTGGGGTGATGGAGCCCATCCCAGCTATCTTCGGGCAGTGGGCAGGGTACACCCTGAGCTGGTTGCCAGCTAGTCGCAGGGCACACAGAGACAGACAACTCACTCATTCATTCACACCTAGGGACAATTTGGACCGGCATATTAACCTGAAATGCATGTTATTGAAATGTGGGAGGAAACTGGAGTGCCCGGGTGAAAAACCCACGCAAGCACGGGGAGAACATGCAAACTCCACACCGGAGGTTCGATCTCATGACCTCAGAACTGTGTTGCACGCGCACTAATCACTGCCCCACCGTGCTGCCTATTTTTATGTAAACCATTTAAAAATAATGTTCCTATCAAGCCCAAACACTCATTTGTATTGAAATTGTATGTTTATTGTCCAACATGATGTACAACACGTTTGTAGTAAAAAGTGTCGCAAGCTGAAATGCAATTGATTTACATCAACGGTCATGAGAAAAGGCAAACCGGCACAACTAGATGGATTTATGAGGCGTCTGTCAGCTATCCCCGGCCTGAAATCGTCTAGCGGCACACAGTCGGCTGGGGAGAGGCGGCCTGCACGCCGTCGCCGTCCACAGCTGGATCTTATTACGCGCCCATACAGTAGCCATTCTTTTTCACTTACCCCCTCTCTGTTTTGTGATGCTTATTAGAAATGTAAAATACTGGCCCGGGAGTTTGTTAGATTTATGTGACACAGGTGCACCCTTCAATATCTTTTTTTTTAAGTGGGAAAGGGACTTTATATGTGTTGCTGGTCTAAAAATGGGATTTTTGTGTTGATTACATAAGCATTTTCTGTTAGCAGGATTTCACAAAGCCACAATGTGATAAAGATGCAAGCAAAAATGATAAAACAGACTTTTTTTTTGTTTTTTTTCCCTTTTGATATAAAAGTCAAGATACGATCAGGCTGATACCCTACCTTACTTCTATTTACAGGACTTATGGTAAAGTTCTTTATTTTCTGTAAATCAGTTTAAAATCCTGAAATGTCATGTATTCTGGATTCATGACAAATTAACTCAAATGTCTTTTACTGATCAAATTTGGCTGATTACGACGGAAACTCAAATATCCCATCACAGAAATATTAAAATATCACAATAAAGTATACCAGTATACTGTAACCTTTTTCAAGCTGAGGCCTACTTTTTGTTCCTAACTATCCCAAGGGCACACTGTTTTATATTCATTTCTAAAATAAAAGGTTTTTGTATGTTATTAATACATTATTGCAAGGTTGATTATTGGAAGTAGGGTTATATAGATTCAGTCAACCACTGAAAGTGTCATTTTACTAGAAAATCACAATGACCCAGCACAGGTGAGCAATTTTCAGAAAAGGTCCGCTGACACCTTGGCTGGCCACCCTGGTGCCCATGGGCACCACATTGGAGACCCCAGATGTAAGCCATAATGAGCTATATTAATGCAATCAAAGATTTTCAATATATAAGTTTATTTGTAAGAAATCCAAAATGTATGACTTTTTTTGATGGAATTAAATTACATAATGGAGAATAAGGTAAAATTAAAATATATTAACGGTATAGAAACTTTGAAGAAGAAACAAATACATGAATGCAACCATTTTGGGATAAGCAGTATAGAGGTTGACAAAAAAAATTGTCATTTGTTTTTTTTGAAGGAAAAAATTATGAAATCCAAAATAATTGCTGTATTTGATTGTCGTTTTGTATGTCTTTTCACCCGAGAAAAGGGGGAAAGAGTTTAGTTAGGACCACTATCTTATAAACTACTAATAAGAATGGGAGGAATTATTTTTATGTGCATTGTAATTGTATTTGTTGCTGTTTAAATTCATTGATATTTTTTCCTCACAAATGCACGATTTAAAATGTCTGTAATAATGTCATTTTTTGACTGCCCCACCTGACTAAACACATGATGGTACACTTTAAACTTGTTTCATCTTGCATACAAATCTGCTGGATTCCCCTTTGGCAGTTATATCTATTAAATTAATTTATGAAATAGAAAAACACTTTTTGCAATTGGTGTACAAACAAACAGTTCCTATTTTATAAGTCAACAGGCAAGAATTGCAGAGAAATGTAATTTTGAGGAAAGAGCCGCTCATTGCACCCTGGCAGCTTCGAGGGGTTGTCTGTACGCGAGTGGATTCCCACAACCAGGTCTTGATGGACTATGACCGGTACCTGGGGAGTCTGCTGCTTGTCTGTCAGCACTAGACGAGTGTGAGGCTCTATTCTGCCAATACGGTGGAGGTGGATCGTGCTCGCCTTGGGCATATTGGTGGTACTCAAATTGCTCCCGACTGATTCCTGGCTCACTCAAAAAAGAAAGCATTCTTGCAGACGGACTCGACGGGTTCACGGGCCGGACTTTGAGTCGTCTTTGGGTTTCACGGGCGTCCCGCCCCTGACCACATCTCTGTGCTCTCCGGTTACGTGGCAGTGCACCTCCCGGTGGTTGTCTCTGCAGCATGCAAAGCTGGGGACACCCAACTCCTTTCATGTGGCCCTGGCCTCATGTTCCTCCCGCGGCTCGGGATGATCTGGCGATGGCGGCCCTCGGCTCGAGCCCTGAGTGATTGATGGTGAGGTCGGCCTTGCCTCTCACACTCAGCGACCAACTCCCGGCTCGGCGGACAGCATAGCGTTTCATGAGCTCATCTGCCTGGCGCCCAGGAGCTGAACCTCCAATACGAGGCACCGCTCGTCTCATCCCACACGACTCCCTGGGGTCCGCAGAAGCATCTGTGACCTCCCTTTAACCAGCCATCTGCAAACTGCACCTTGATCTCTACTGCCTTGCTTTTGTCCCCAAAAAAGTCTCCGGATCATACTTACAAAAGCTAGTTATTGGTTTGTAATCTGTAGTTTGTACTTTTTTTGCTGTTTACAAACCTTAAATTAGTTTTCATTTATCCGCCAGGTAACACACACTTCGGTTCCAATGTTGGGGGTCATTTGGACAATTTCCTTACTTTTGTAAGAAAATAACATTTTTTTTCAACTTTAAACTTATCAGAATATATTGTTTAAGGTTGTAAATGTAAATTTAAAGTGCATATGTCTTTTAATGCAATATTTCCATGGGTGTATAGAGGCCCATTTCCAACAACCAGCACTTCAGTGTTTTAAAAGTATATTGTGTTTTCTAATTCCGTCAGAAGGCTGATGGATGATTAGAAAACCTTTGTGCGGGGATTTTAGCACACGCCAAATCACGTTTTTATCCTTGGGTGCTGGGTTTAATTTTGCGAATGAATGAATAATGTTGGGCAGCACGGCGGCGCAGTGGTTAGCGCCTGTGTGGCACAGTTCATGTCATGGGAACCTGTCGTGGGTTCAAATCCAGCTCCAGACTTTCTGTGCGGAGTTTGTATGTTCTCCCCGTGCTTGCGTGGGTTTCCTCCGGGCACTCCGGTTTCCTCCCACATTCCAAAGACATGCATTTCAGGTGAATTGGCCGGTCCAAATTGTCCCTAGGTGTGAATGAGCGAATGAGTTGTCTGTCCCTGTGTGCCCTGCGATTGGCTGGCAACCAGTTCAGGGTGTCCCCTGCCCACTGCCCGATGATTGCTGGGATGGGCTCCAGCCCCCCGCGACCCTACTGAGGATAAGCGGTACGGCTAATGAGATGAGATGAGATGAATAATGTTCACGACGCGGTTATCAATGATAACAAGACAAGTCTAAGTCTATAACCACAGCCATGGCAAAAAAATGAATATCTTAATTTATATCTAACTGGACTAATTGAATAGCCTCCAGCGGGTGCTAAAACTTTATAATACTCACTTTGAAAGCTGCACCTTTTAATATTGTGGCAAACCATCTAATTGATACAGTGGTCATTTCAACATGCATACAAATTCAAAACTCCAAAAAGGGATGTGGTCAATCGGCATAATGTTACTGGTTCTTTAATATTCAATGGCTATGTAAAAAGAGTTCAAGCTTTATATGTGCCAGGCTGTACTTGCCGAAGATATGATACACACAGCAACATCTCACTCTTGATACCGCCTCGTTAGTTGGTCAAAAAGGGCTGGTGTGGGATTCTTGTTGCACAAAAACATCAAGGCCTCTGTATTACGATGATGCCCAATCTCAAAGAGGCTCATCACAATACGCCTCAGTGCATTGCCGTTCGAAATCACAGTCATCCAGGCGTATGCACCAACCTAAGAACACAGTGACGATGAAACTGAGGACTGTTATGCCCCACCAAAGAAAGATATCATCACCCTGCAAGGTGACTGGAATGACCAGATTGGTGTGAATACTCAGAAATACTGGAATAAAACAGTGGAACAGGTTTTAAACTATAAACCAATGAAAGAGGATAATGTTTCTTGAATTAGCTAGCTACAACAACTTGGTGCTGGCATAAACTCTTGGCAACCACAAGAACTCCAGAAAATAGTCATGGCACCACCTGGATGGAATCAAGTTGGCTACATAATGATTCCACAACGTTTAAAAAGTGGAATCAAGACAGCAAGCACACGCACATATGCAGGAGCCGATGAGGCAAGCGAGCACGACCTGGTTATGATGAACGTCCGTGTTCACCTCCATAAAGTGAACGCATTCTCTCTTTATTTAACATCTTCCTGGAGAGGATCATGTCCGAAGTTCTGGACCAACATTAAGGTAAAGTCAGTATCAGGGAGATTTCCCAGCCATCGCTCCGAAACCGGGAGATGTCCTGGGGTTAAAGGAGCGAAACATCAATGACCGGTGGTCCCCTGCTGATGACCCAGTCTGGCTCGAGTGTTCAGGGCACACGAGCATTCCAAAGGCGCCGGAGGAGGCGCGTCTGGCAGAAATGCCGAGCAGGAAGACTAGCATCCTGTATTTACATTTGGGGACACAGCACCACTAATTTTCGTTTTGCTGATACTGCCGTGTTGGCAGGAGACATACAGGAACTGAAATATTAGCTTATGTCTGGAGAGCAGGCATGATTCGATACAATTTATGAAATAATGACCACAAAGACTGAACTTGGACTTTTTGGAGCTCCGTAGAATTCGATTTGATTTAATTTTTGTGTTCAAAGTACTGCATGGAATGATCGATGTGCCTTTTGATCAATTTTTTGAGTTCTGTCGTGTTGATGGTTTACGTGGTCACAGATATAAGTTACGGGTGCCTAGACCTACCAGCAACTTGCATGGAAACTTTATTTCTTTCAGGATACCAAAAATTTGGAATTTTTTGCCTGACCGGGTTATTAGTGCAAATACGGTGCAAACCTTTAAGCAAAGGTTGGCAGAAACAGATCTGTCAAATTTCCTTAGGGGAGGGGGCGTAAGGTGACCATATTTGGCCATGCTCACTCTCAGCATTAGTTTTTTTCTTTGCGTCATGTTTTGATTAATGTATCCAACAATACCTTCAATAAACATTTCATTTCAATCCCCAAGGTATCACCACAAACATCACCATCAACCACAGAGAGCTAAAATCTGTCCTCAAATTTAAATATTTTTGAGCTGTCATATCAGAAGAGGGGTGAGAACCAGAAATTATGGCCAGGATAGCTTAAACCTCAGCCTCACTTACCAAACTTAAATTCAAGTCAAGTCACATTTATTCTAATTGTCCTTAATCACAAAATGTCTCAAAGGACTACACAGGTTACAATTACACCACCCCCTGATCTTAAACACATCTGGAGGGCCCAAAATGTAGCAGTGAAATCAAAGATCTGACTCATGCAAGCACCGGTCACTTCCATCTCCCACTAAACTGGCGAGACATGGACTTTCACAGCAAAACTGGAAATAAAATCCAGGGCTTGGATATATGTGTAACTGGAAACTTCGAGGCATCAGCTACTTTGCCCATGTGACAAACTAAATGGTATGCAACACCATCAGAGGGCACATTGGACAGGTCAGGAACGGTCAACAGTGGAGAAAACTGTCCAGAGTTGTGTCCTCATTGGTGCTTCGACGACCCATTTTCTATTTACTGCATTAGACATGTTCCATGATTTACAACATCACACAATTTGAGATAACAACTTGACCTCTTTCCAGGCTAGATTAGGAATCTCATTTTTATCAGGTCAAGTATTTCCTCTCGACGAGATAAAAGCCTTTAGGCTGATGACACGAGCGCAATCCTTTTGCCAACCCCTCTCAAAGCTAACGAAAACACAGCATGTGAGCAGTTCATACCCTACCCCTGACCCTGTGCCCTGTAATGCCGCCGCCTACCTCGCCTCAGGACACCAAGACAGCCCGTCCTCCGCTGCATGTGAAACATTCCGAGCTGCAAAGGAATCTGGTTGAGGGGGCGGCAGTGATCACCTAATCTCTCCAAGACGAGCAGCACCTGTCAGAAAAAAAAAAAAAAATCCGCATCAGTGGCAGCCCTGTGCGACTTGAAACACGGTCTTCTGTATCAGATGATACCGACTTAACAGCACTCATCATTTTACACAACGTGAATTACGGTTGTCCGTAAAACTTAACAGAAGTACTGTCACAGACGCGTCACCATTCAATAAAGTTGAAAATTAAGCACTTCAATTTGAATGGCTACACATTTGGATTTGTATACTAAACAAGTTTTTAGTGTTTAGAGTTTTTTTGCACCTGCATCACAAGTGATGATTTTACAAATCAATCTGGCAAGTGTTTCTCTTCAAAGGTTTGAGACGGCACCCAATAAACGCGTATATGGTCATGTGGCGCAACTTTTAACGTGTTGTTACCTGTGATCAGAAGAAAATAAGTATTTTTTATATAACTATTCTGCCTCTGAAAGTAGAAATTTATTGGTCTTGTATTCCAAAATTGGCACTCTAAATATAGAATGGCTTATGGTTGTCATTTAACTTCAGAAATCTGGTCAATCAAAGATTGATCTTTAACTTTTTTAAATTTTATCTCCTTATTTCCTTAAATAATCTTAATTTATCTTGTTTTTTTATCTTTTTAATATGCATAATATTCTTTTATGTGTACATGTATATAGTTTCTTGGTTTCTAATTTTGTTCACTCTGGCCTCTGTGTGGGCAGCAAAGTAAGAATTTAATTGTGCAGGAAAATGTGGTTCTTTACTCTGCATATGGCAATAAACACTTTGAATTTGAAAAGTGGGTCATTTCAGTGAGAATTTATTTTGCAAGATTAGAGGCCATTAGAAGCCAGATATCAATCATTTAGGTTGTGCTATTTTTATGGAAATTACATCAATAATCGTATTACTTTTGTTAGGGTATTTTACTGCAATTCCTGTCTTACCTTTACTGGATTTCATTTAATCAGTTTCTATGTACACGCTTTTAAGACTTACTATCAAAACAAATGAAAAATAAACTATGGTGAGAGATATGTGTGTCACTACATCTAAACACTCCTGACTGAACATAATTGCTATTCTAATGTTTTTTTCCAGTGGTTAACCTTTTTTGTCAGTGTGTCCTGAGACAGTTAGTTTTGAAGAGTACCTAAAAAAATTAAATATCTTGAGATGAAAAGTCATACCCAGAATCACTCATTTTGATCGGGTCAAATTGGTTGGTTGGTTGGTTGGTTGGTTGGTTGGTTGGTTGGTTGGTTGGTTGGTTGGTTGGACGGTTGGTTGGACGGTTGGTTGGTTGGATCCCTTGACCACTAGGGTTGTAGGGGCACCATTTCCTTTGGTGTGTCTTGGGCAAGTACAGCCTTGTGGCACCCATACTGTACCACTTTTCCCTTCTCTATAACTACTCAGCATTGTGAGTAATTTAAGTTAAAAAGCTGAAAATTAAATTCTTAGTCTCTATTCAGTCAATTCTTGACATTCAAAATATTAAATACATCTAATTAATTTTATGTAGTGTCCAAATGTATTTTAGTGGTCATGTCATTGCATAGCAAATAGGTTGAGAAACAAGTTTGTATTAAAATGTGGTCACTGGTGAACCTTTTTTTAAAGTCTGTAATCACTTCGAAAAGTTCAATTGTATCTTCATTTAACAAAATTTTGACATTGGAATGTTTAGATTTTGATCTTTTAAAACTGTTCAAACGCAGCTTTGAATTCCACAAATGTTTTACAATTGTGCGGACAATGTCTTACAAAGCGCCACTGCCTTCTCCTATTTTCATACCCGTTTCCTGGAAACACTGGCGAGATGATCCTACCGCTGTGAGCGTACCGCAGAGCGAGCCATCTGACCCAAATGAAACCGTAAGAATAGAGCGCCAATGAAAAGACACACGGTCTGCGATTCATGCCTGACAGCCAATCGCACATCTCACTCAGCTGTTCCTGAGACGGCCATGTGTGCGGGAGGGCGCCCCCATCAATCAGCCCGAGGGCGCTACAGTTGCCGACCGTGGCACGTTTGCCACGGTGGCTTTCGGGAGCTTGTCGTTTGACGTGTCTGCGTGATTATTGATTTTTCTGTCGTGTCCAGTTGTGATGAATCGCTTGCTTGACACTACACTACAACACATCTCAAAATGTCATTCATTAAATGGATCACTTTGTAATACTGCAACAAGCCTCACTAACTGGGGAGTAGAGAAGGTGAAAAAGTACCGTAGTTTTCAGACTATAAGGTGCAACCAAAACCCCAAATGGCCAGAAATTTGAACGTGCGTCTTTTAATCCAGTTTGCCTTATATGCAGACAAAATTGGAGATGATATTACCATACTTTTCCAATCATTGATCAGTCAATAGATTGTATCCCTGACCACAATTGCAAAACACTGGTGGCAATGGTGATGTTACCGGATAGCAATGGTAAGAGCACCGAATATTAACCACCAGGCAACTATGGACATGGATGGTGGTCAAGAATTGAACAACATTGGATGAAATGGGAATCAAACATGGATCCAGGCAGGGGAGAGTGCGAGATCATATCTACTAGATCACTAGGGATATTGATGACAAATGAAAGGGTTTTAGGTCCAATCTAATTATCACAGTACTTTTAGTCTCGCTAACAAAAAATGTTATATAAATAACAAACAAAAGGTGATTAACAATTGATAGCTCAAACGTTTCATTGTAAGTAACAATAGTTTTGAATACATGTGGCCATACAAATTACTTCCCACAATGCCTTTCTCATTGTTCAGTTTAGTATGATCAAATTACTCCCCACTGTTTTTTTTTCAATGAGTTCTGAAACCTGTGCCCTTTTTAAAAAATTTACAACGCGGAGTTACAATACTGTGTTTCAGTATGACAATATTCTCGCGGCCCAGGCAAATAATAAAAACAGCTTGTTACTGTGACTAAAAATTAGTGTTATTATGAGATAAAATCTGATGTCTTTTTATGCGTCATCTGAAACCCTAGTTGTCTAAAAGATAGGACTTCAGCGCTCTCCCAGTTGCGATCTTGGTTTGATCCTTGTTGCATCCAATGTTATGCAATTGTGATCAGTGATATATTAGTGCAACCTTCAAGCCCTTTATGTGGTTTTAATTCCATGCGCCTTATATTTTTGCCTGGTACAAACTATCACAAACGACCATTTTCGGGATGTGCGCCTTATAATCCAGTGCGCCTAATAATGCGTAAAATAAAGTAGGATTTTTTTTGAATACTGTGTGACTGGATATCTCTGGGACTGAGCCCAAAGGAGGTCCAGTTTTTCCTCTGGCGCAAGGTCGTTTAAACTAAACCAACCATTCCTTTTAAATCCCGAATGGCATGGGCCGTGGCCTAATGTCTGACAGAAGAAACATTGGTTTGCATGTAGCCTGATTATTATCTGCTACGTAAATTGCAAGCAGCTGGTGTGTTCATGGCTGACTGTCCCATACGTCTTGAATCTCGGAATGCGGACCATTACCACTTTCGCTTTCTCACAAAGACCCCTAATGCCTTTTACATAAATAAGTTGGCTTAAAATCCAACTTCAGAGGCGGCCCCAAGCTTCCAGCATTCATTCCAAGACGACAAAGAATTTTCTTGAGCGGTACTGTTACACGCGTGGCGAGCGCCGAGACAATCCATCAAGGATGGCACCAACGCTGTTTAACCGTGACTCTTCACCTGCCTGGCTGTTCTCTCCGACTCTGTTGTGATTTAGAGGTCAACGAAAGAGGAAACCACAGAGAGGTTAGCCAGCAAACAGTTGGACTCCCAAAAAATTTAGGGAGTTTTTGCTGCCCATCATAATCTGATTTGTCACAGTGTAAATTATGTTCCGCATGAGTTATGCTGTGTCTCGGCGAAACAAGACCAAATGTGGTAGTGGAGTGGAGACACTGTACTATACAGGCTGTGCTTTAACTTTACGAAAAATGAACAGTCTATCAATTAAGTGTTGTTTTTCTTCACGAGCGTTGCCTTTCAGTACATACAACGACCACACAGGACCTCCCAGGTATACAAAACGGCACAAAGAAGCAGTAAAGTTATAATTAGAGAAAAAATATCTGAATGACATATTTACTGACCACTCATGTAATACAAAATCAATAAAGAATTAACCTGGCTTGCAAAAGTTTCACTAAAAATAGTGTAAAAACTATTTTTCTTCACTTTAATATTTGTTTATTACTTTAGCTAAATGCTCTTCTGGTTGGTTAAATAATGTGTGAATTAACCAACATTTTGTGGTTTGTGTTCAGCAAAAGAAACAATAAACACACATGTGTCATGGTCGCCGTGGCGACCGGTCTGCCCCGCCCCCTGGGCATCAGCCTAATTGCGTGGCTGTTCTTTAAGGTTGGGTTGTGGATATTGCGGGCGTTGGCTCATTATACCTTTTCTGTTCTGTTATGCCTTGTCCTGTTTAGTTGTTTTTGTTCTGTTTTGTCCCGGAGTTTTTGGACAACTTTTATTTTGGTAAATAAAAGCTTTGATCGTACGCAATTGAGTTCTCCCTTCCTGCCTCCGTTCTGGTCCGGTCACCCCTTCCACCTCGTGACACACATGCAATTTCTTCATGTTTTTAATTAGCAATAAATGTCATGTCAGAAAAGCTAACCTTCTAAGAAGGAGGAAGTAGTTCAACTATTTTATGAAACAAAAGTGAATGTGAAAATAAATATTGAGTTTTGTAGTTGTATCCATTATTAATTGTTTTAATGACAAATGGCTAGCTGACTAGGCTTAGCGAAAATAAATTAACAGAATTATCAGTTCAAGGGCCGTAGGTGGGAGAGTAGGGATGCTGGAGCTCATCCCAGACGAATTGAAGCATTAGATAGGGGACACATTCAGTCATTTGCAGCAAATAAACAGAATGCATGGACATGAACTTCTCTACGGATGTCAAAACAATGAGTTTGGCGAAATCTGCTATGGTAAAGGACACAAGGTTCAAAACATGGACTGTGCTCTTAAACATGAATATGTTTTTACACCCTCTTAAAATATTACAGGTCACATCATAAGTCAATTATCAAGGACCACCCTCATTCTTTTAATTTGGCTATCGCTGCTTCTTGTTGTTGCTAAAAGTGAATTGTGAGGAAAACAATCTTTAAGTAACATGACCCCCAAAGCAGGCATCAAATCCCAGTTTCCTTTCAATTTTCATGCACGTTGGGAGGGCTTCTTAATGAAAAGCTCGAGAAAAGTATTTAAAGAGAGCCGAATGGGCCAAAAAGAGTCAAGTTGTCTTCTTGTCAGAAGCCGGTCAGCACCTCGCAAGTGGTCGAACAGTTTAACCTATAATTGCCGCAATTAAAATAATACTCATATTAACAAAGGAAAAATTGCTTCCACATGGGGAAAGGAGAGAAAAAGGAAAACACATGGCACAGCTCGGCCCTGCTGAAGTTTGGCACAAGGGCGCTGGCAGGTCACACGTGTATAAAGCGGGTGCATGAATTAGCATCGACGGCTGGGTTTTAGGATGCCACGCTTGGAAGAAAACAAAGCGGTTGATATATACACTATGCAACTCACTACACGGTGCACTCCGGGAAAGCCACTGGCTGTCCATGAAATAAGCTAGAGCAATTATGCGCAAACAAACTCGTACTGTTTTTTAACCTTTCAACCAATTTAAAATTTAAGACACGTGCAATTTTAAGGATAAAACTACATGAGTTCACTGCTCCTAAACCAGCACAGTGAACAACATGTCACCTGATCTCCATTGTGGGTTTCTTTTTCAACCCAGATGTCTTGTAGTACCGAGACTGACCAGCGGGAAAAGGCATGTGCCACAGGCAGGCTAAATTCCCGGACAAAGAAAGAAGAAAAAGGGGTAGGTAATAGAAGAGGTGGAAACAAGTCTAAGCTAATTAACTCATTCAATGCCAGACTTTTCTTTCAAATAGGCAGCGCAGGTGCCAGCAAGTTTGTGCCATTTTGGCTCATTTTTGATGGCCTACCGAAAATTGTATTCCGTAGCTATTTATAGTCAAGTCAAGTCAAGTCAAATTTATTTATATAGCCCTTAATCACAAAAATGTCTCAAAGGACTGCACAGGATTACAATGACACAATTACCTGATCTTAAACCAACGTGCGGGCAAGGAACAACTCAGCGTGAGGAAAAAGAGAAACCTTGAGAAGGGACCTCACAAGTGGTATCCCCCTTTCAGGATGACCAGGGTGAATGACATTTAGCATTACAGTACACAAACATAGTAAACACTAGGTAACATGTTGAATTTTTTTCTGGAATGTGCATGACAGCAGCGACGCCCCCAGCCTGTAAACTAGTCCAGAAAGTCTATGACGGCCACGACGTTGCTTCCCATCTCTGCCAGCTAGTCCATGCAGGCGTTCACATACTTCAGGTCAAACGCTGGTCCGCTGACTCATATCAAATCGTCCTTCTCCTTCATATCACCACCAATATCTACTTTGTACAGTGAAGAAAATAAGTATTTGACCACAATGCTATTTTGCTATTCCTCCCACTTAAAAATCATGGAGGCGTCTGAAATTTATGTCGTAGGTGCATGTCCACTGCGAGAAAGATAAACTAAAAAGTAAAATCCAAAAATCACAATGCATGTTTTTCTAACGATTCATTTGTGTGATATAGCTGCAAATAACCCTGAAAGACTAACATGTCTTTGAACACCCTGCTATTTTGCTAATTCTTCCATTTAGAAATCAAGGAGGGGTCTGATTTTTTTTCTGACCCTGAAAGACATGTTAGTCTTTCAGGGTCAGAAAAAAATCTTTCTAAATGGAAGACTAACACGTCTTTCAGAATTAGCAAAATAGCAGGGTGTTCAAATACTTATTTTCTTCACTGTAAATATGTTTGCCTACCCTCCATAACATTATTTATCTTATTTTTCTATTTTATGTCTTCATTCCATGTTTTCCAGGAGTGAAGTGTCTAATCATATTGTAAACAATGCTGACTTTGTTTTTATGAATAGCAATAAAGACAATCCCAATTTTAACTTTGATATAAATGTGCCTAAAGTTGTCCCTCCAGAGACTGGTGGTTGCAGTTGCTGACTTGGAGAGTACCACTTGAATTCAGACTAGTTATTGCAAGTAATGTTCCCCGCTTCAAAGGATTTAGCCCATAGCTAAAAGGTCAAGAGAGATGGGAGACGAACGGGACATTATTCCAATACATTGCATTTGGATCCCACACGTGGACACAAGTGCTCCCCGAGGATGCGGCGTGACGTAGCAGACGGGGGAACCACAGTAAATATTGTACATTCCGTCTCGACACGGCGTGACCTCTTTTGTTTTTTGCGTGGAAAATTGCAGGGGTTGACATCAAAGTGAAAAGTACACAGTCAAAATCAAAATGTCAACCGTGCGCCCAATAAAAATCACTGGAGCCCTCACTCCTGTGATGAGGAGAAACACGCCTGGTTCCAAAGTCAATACAATTTTCTCCCTTTCCTCAAGACCACTCGCAGGTTTTGCCCTTTTGCCTCTCTGAATCTGAGGAGCGCTGTTAAGCGAGACCTCCAGTGGTATTACGGCATTCGTTTTTTTTCTTTTTGGCAATGGTATCCTCATGTCCAGTAAGTGCCCTCCTAGTGTCGTATTGATGTAGACGCCTGCTTCAGCTTTCGGTGGGGGAGAGCACGGGAGTGATCATAGAAGTCCCGTGGACATAATTGCAGCGCTGACCCTGTACATCGGTGATTGATTTCGAGTGTGACCATGAAACACAACAGGAGTTCTTGTACTTTTGATTTTATTGGCCACCGTGTCCGTCTGTCTGCGCACCGCTGCGCAAGAGGAACAGAGAAGGGAAAAGCCCGTGTGTTGCTACACTATAAGTCTTTGTACATGCGCGCTGCAGGGAATGAACGGGCGGATAATGATACATCAGGGTTTGGTAATTGAATTCTTCTTCTATTTAGAGAGACAACAGTGTACAGTGGCTCCTAGCACACCACGATGATATGGAATATTATACAAAAATGAGGGTCATGATAAAAGTCACCATTGCAAAGATTATACAGATCATTACTCAAGTTGACATGGAATTGCTTTTACAGAAAGATCCCTCCTCTTAAATTGTCCTTTGTTTGATGGATTCCTTTTTTGGGGGCATTTCATGGGAGCGTCTTTTTCAGTGACTAGCGATGATGTTTGTGTCTGGTAAGGCACTGTCAGATTTACAAATAAATGAACCTGCATCTTGTTTATTATTTGATTGGCCAAGCACAAAAGTAATACATCAACATTTGCATATTAAAAACATGTTTTATGGTCTTACCCTACCTTACCTACAAATGAAATCTATGGGCTGCTTCTTTTGAATAAAAACATCGATAGAAAAGTAATTTCTCGATGGCTCGACTCCCTGTTAAGTTGCTAATACTATCACTAAGTTTATTGTTTGGGGCTAATGTGTGTGCCAAATCAGAATCATTGGTCTCACTGGTTAGCCCTCGCTATGAGGCATGAACAGAGCAGCTGACCTTGCCTCTGAGTGCTTGAGTGAGCAGGGCAAAACATTTGACAACCCTGAAATAGAGGTTACTCGCATGTTTATTAGGAACTGCCCATGCAAGGAACTGGCACTCACTTACAGATCAAAAAACATCGAAAAGTGGTCAGCATGTGAGGTACTAGAGGTGCTGAATGAATACCACGCTGAGAAGAGCTACAAAGCAAATTCCCTACAACAACCTGCGAATAGAGCGGAAATTGCAGTACACAAAGCTGAGGTGAACCATGGTCCAACCCTCGTGCACGAGCCACCTCAGACTTCGAGCCCACAGTATGTCTCTCTAACGGACGTTATTAGTATGTTGGAGAAAGTTCTGATACGTGTTACGTCGAACCAGTTTCAAGAGAGAGGGGGAGCTCCAACCAGGCGACCTGGAGCCAGAATCAATGGTTTCACTGCCAAGCCATGTATCATTTGCAAAGAGGTCGAACACAGTGCTCTCTCTCATTGCCGAGACAAAAACCTTTGCTTTCACTGCCATGCCCCAGGGCATTCTCGACGTGATTGTCCAGTGACGAAAGTTGTCCCGCTGCCTCAGGGAAACTAACTGATCTGCGCTTAGGGGAGAACAGTGCAGATCAACTGAGTATACCTCCCACCACTAATGTGAAGCCTGACATGCAAGATAATAAATCAATTTATGAGATGTATAGCAACAAGATACCTCCATCGAAGAAGCTGATCTTTCAGGGGTTTCAGAGAATAGCGGAGACTGACGAACTGTTTTACACACCTGTACTTGTGCAAGAAGGCCCCACTTTCAGAGCGCTGTTGGACAGTGGGTCGATGGCTTGTACAGTAAGTGAGGACACGGCTAAGTCCCTCCTGCAGCAATTCCCTGATATGATGAGTTACACGGCCGATGATTATGTCATTGTAGGCTGCGGTGGACACCAAGTTTCTCCCAGAGATATGTACGACATTCACGTCACAGTTTACGGGTGCCAAATGATAATACCAGTAATGGTGGTGCCAGGCCAGACAGAACAGATGATCCTTGGCAGCAATGCCATCAAATATATTTTGACTCAATTGAAAAGTACTGATGGCTATTGGAGATTAGTTTCCACTCCTGACAACGGTCTGTCCCCCCTAAACCTCCTCTCCCTTGGGCCAAGAAAGAATACTGACCGAGTCACGCTAGTAGACCAACCTCCGAGCGCTCGATGTCTTCATACAAAAGAGCCACGCTGGACGAGGAAGAACTGGTAGACTCTGGCGGTGATGACGTCTACCATTCAGCACCTATGCGGGTGACTCTCCGTCAGGGCTGTGGCTTACCTTGCTGGCCCGAGAGACCGCCGAGGGAGAGGCAGCTTCTGTTTCTGGTGTGTGCGCTGTCTGCGGGCCTATTCATATCGCTTATCGCAACCTCCGTTCTCTACAAGCAGACACATCCGGGAGTTTGCCTGACAGAACCATGTATCACAGTGGCTAGTGCTGTCATGTCAGCCCTAGACCGCTCTGTGGACCCCTGCCATGACTTCTACAATTACGCCTGTGGAGGCTGGATGAAGAACAACCACCTTCCAGAAGGCAAGTCCCGCTGGGGCTCGTTCAGCACCTTGTGGGAACGCAACATGCTTGTGATGAAGCAATTATTAGAGAATACAACAATGAAAGATCTCAGTCAAGCAGAGGAGAAGGCTCAGCGATACTATCAGGCTTGCATGAACGAGGCCAAGATTGAGGAGTTGGGCGCAAAGCCATTACAGGAGCTCATTACGGAGCTCGGAGGATGGGCCCTTATTGGACCCTGGGACAAAGACAATTTCCAGGAGGTGCTCCGTGCTGTGTCAGCAAACTTCCGGACCTCACCATTCTTTACTGTGTTCGTCAGTACTGACTCTAAAAACTCTTCCAGTAACATCATCCAGGTAGACCAGTCCAGTTTAGGACTCCCTTCAAGGGATTACTACCTCAACAAGACAGCTAATGAAAAGTATCTGACAGCATACCACAATTTCCTGGTGGAGTTAGGTGTCCTCCTGGGGAGCTCTGAGGAGACATCACGGCACCTCATGGGAGAAATTTTGGACTTTGAAACAGCCCTGGCTAACATCACAGTACCCCAGGAGAAGAGGCGGGATGAGGAACTCATCTACCACAAGATGGATGTCAAAGACCTGAAGAGTCTGGCTCCTGCAGTAGACTGGATCCCTTACCTCAATGAAGTGTTCGCTCCCGTGTCTATCAACGAGTCAGAGCCAGTGGTCGTCTATGCTACAGAGTACCTTCAGAAAGTTTCAGAGCTCATAACAAACACTAATAAAAGCCTTCTGAACAGCTTCATGATTATGAAAGTGGTAAGGAAGATGGCGTCTATCTTGGACCGCAGGTTTCAGGATGCAGAGCAGCGCCTGCTAGAAATCATGTATGGAACTAAAAAGAGCTGCACTCCTCGCTGGAAGCTCTGCGTCAGCGACACAGACAGCGGCCTTGGCTTCGCTCTGGGCGCAATGTTTGTCAAGGCCACCTTCGCCGAGGATAGCAAGGCCATCGCTGTCAACATGGTAGGTGACATTAAGAGAGCTTTTGAGGACAGCCTGAAATATGTGGATTGGATGGATCCTGACACAAAACAGGCAGCAAAAGAGAAGGCAGATGCAATTTACGATATGGTTGGCTATCCAGAGTTTATCATGAACACCACTAAGCTGGACAAAGTGTTCAATGATTTCGAGGTAGTGCCTGATCTCTACTTCCAGAATGTCATGCAGTACTACAACTTTTCTGCCAGAGTGACAGCTGACCAGCTAAGAAAAACGCCAAACAGAAACCAGTGGAGCATGACCCCCCCAACGGTAAATGCCTATTACAACCCTACAAAGAATGAAATTGTTTTGCCAGCTGGAATTCTTCAAATGCCATTCTACAGCCGCCATTGGCCCAAAGCTCTTAACTTTGGTGGAATTGGAGTCGTCATGGGGCATGAACTAACGCACGCTTTTGATGACCAAGGAAGAGAATTTGACAAAGAGGGCAACCTGCGCTCTTGGTGGAAGAACTCATCAGTGGAGGCCTTCAAAAAGCAGACAGAGTGCATGGTGGAGCAATATGGCAACTACAGCATCAACCAGGAGCCTCTGAATGGTCGCCACACCCTGGGAGAGAACATTGCTGACAATGGCGGGCTTAAGGCTGCCTATGAGGCTTACATGAACTGGATTGAAAGAAACAGTGAGGAGCCCACCTTGCCAGCTCTGGGAATGACCAACCACCAGCTGTTTTTTGTGGGATTTGCACAGGTGTGGTGCACCGTAAGGACCCCGGAAAGCTCTCATGAAGGCGTCCTCACAGACACTCACAGCCCATCCAGATTCCGAGTCATAGGAACCGTTTCCAACTCACATGAGTTTTCCAAGCACTTTGGCTGCAAAACGAACACACCCATGAACCCCAAGCACAAGTGCAAGCTTTGGTAATGACTCAAAGTGGAACGCATATGGGGGAAATGACAAAACTGACTGTGGGGGCTCACTGACTGGGAGAACCACTTGATGCCAATCAGCACATGTCAAGATTTAACATGCCTGCTTTGTGCAGGTGATTACCCGAATGTTTTTTTTTTAAAGACGACATGTTATGCATCTTTTCTGATTTTTTTTTTCCAGTCTTAAAAATGTGTCTATGACATGCTTTTATAAGATGTAACCCAAGTATCAGGAATCACTACACACTATTTCTTGACTAACTAAAAATAGCCTGTCAAAGCCCCTGGCTTTGCTCATGCAAGTTAATGTAAACTCCAGCCACATTCTAATGGACCATTGGTTCTTCTTTTTATTGCGCTAGACAATTTTCTTAATTTTCTTTGTTACTAAAAAGTGCCAACAGCATGGGGGGTTGTCAGTAATAGATGCAGCACTAAATACAATACAGTACACTGTTCATGTGGTGTATCAACACAGTGAACGTCGCTCTGGAATCCGTCCCTGTAAAGCTGCAATGTCACAGACATAGAAATGTATATTTTATGTGAATACTACGTCATGAAGCCAAACTGTGACACAGTAAGTTTTAACTTACACAGACGATGCAGTTATTTGTAGTTGGCCCTTGGTCCCTCAGGAGAGATGATCCTGCTAGAGCTGTAGAAACTCAACGGTGATATAAATTAACCCTGTGACGAACCAGACAATTTACTTTTCTTTTGAAAGGAGCAGACAACAAGGCTCACCTGTTTATTTATATTTACTTGGATTGATGAGCAAGCACTCCATAGAACCAAAGACTAGCAAAGCGAACGCACAGTCAAAAAATCCAGGAACGTTTCCTCAGCACAACCAACACCAGGGATATGTGGAAAGGCATTCAGGCCATCACCAGTTACAAGCCAACCACCGCCCCAGTGCAGAACACTAGCATGGACTTTCTGAATGACCTCAACAAATTCTTTGGAAGGTTCGAGGCACAAAACGGCACCCCTGCAGCGAAAGCGGTTCCAAATCAGGACGAAAGAGCACTCCACCTGGACTCATCTGACGTGAGGAAGACCCTGAGAAGGGTCAACACAAGTAAGGCTCCAGGCCCGGACAACATTCCGGGGCGGGTACTTAGGGAGTGCGCCGATCAGCTGGCTTGTGTACTAACAGACATTTTCAACACCTCGCTAGACCAAGCCAAAGTACCATCATGCTTCAAATTTGCCAACATCATCCCAGTGCCAAAGAAACCCCAGATCTTATCACTCAACGATTACCGGCCCGTTGCACTGACTCCTATCATAATGAAGTGCTTTGAGAGACTGGTTAAAGAGCACATCACCTCCAGTCTCCCCTCCTCATTCGACCCCTTTCAGTTTGCCTACAGGACAAACCGCTCCACCAGGGATGCCATCTCCTCTGCGCTTCACCTGAGCCTGACACATCTAGAGGAGAAGAACACCCATGTGCGGATGCTGTTCCTGGACTTCAGTTCAGCATTCAACACCATCATCCCACAACATCTGGTAGACAAAATGAGACTCCTGGGTTTCAACACCCCCCTGCGGAACTGGCTGCTGGACTTCCTCTGTGACAGACCCCAATCAGTGCGGATAGGTCAGAACAGTTCAGATGTCATCTACCTCAGCACGGGATCCCCCCAAGGCTGCGTCCTAAGCCCCTTGCTGTTCACCTTGATGACACACGACTGCGTCCCTAGGTCCGCCACAAACCACATCGTGAAGTATGCTGACGACACAACAGTGGTGGGCCTCATCAGGGATGACAACGACCTGGCCTACAGAGAGGAGGTGGAGCAGTTGGTGGGCTGGTGCAGGGACAACAGCCTGGTCCTGAATGTCGACAAAACTAAAGAGATCATTGTCGACTTTAGGAAAAACCAGCCCAACCATGCCCCACTTTGCATCAACAACAAGGCTGTGGAGGTTGTCAGCAGTATCAAGTTCCTAGGGGTGCACATTACAAACAAACTCACCTGGTCCGTGAACACTGCATCACTGGTTAAGAGGGCACAGCAGCGCCTGTACTTCCTGCGGAGGATGAGGAGAGCCCACCTGCCCCCACCCTCCCTCATTACATTCTACAGGGGCACCATAGAGAGTATCCTGACCAGCTGTATCTCTGTGTGGAGTGGAGGCTGCAGCGCTACCGACTGGGGTAGTGTGAGGAGGGTAACGAGGACAGCAGAGAAAATAATCGGGACTACACTTCCCTCCATTCAGGACATTGGCCAGAAGCACTGCCTATCCCATGCTAAAAACATTACCGGGGACCCCTCTCACCCCCATCATGGACTGTTCACTCTGCTAGCCTCTGGGAAGAGGTACTGCAGTGTGCGGTGCAGGACCACCAGGCTCCGCAATAGTCTAGTCCCCCTGGCCATTAGACTGTTAAATGGTCAATCTAACATATAGTTAACTTAAATCTAAACGGCTGCTAATCTGACTTTTTGCACTATTGGCAGTTTTTTATAGCTTGCCACTCCTTGCACATTGCTCTCTGCACTATTGTAATTACAGCGTTATTGTTACAGTGTTAATGTTACTGTGTACCTGACTTGTTAACCTGACTGCCCATTTTGCACATCTGGTTAGCTACTCTTCTTGCACTATCGGCACTATGGTAAAATACTATACGTAGCCAAAATACAATACAACATTATTTATATCTGTACATTCAAGGAAACTGTGGGGGTCAGATGCATCGACATTTCGTTCTGTATACACGTGTACTAGAATGACAATAAAGTAGATCTGAATCTGAATCTGAATCTGAATCTGAATCTGAAGAATGCTTGCCTCACTCTGTAGACACTCAGCACAGTATGATGTTACATAATTCTCCTTTTAAATAAATCATCAATAGATAGGTAATCCTCCATTATGATCAAAAATATAACAGAAAAAAGTACTGGGAGGCTTTTATTGCTTTTACTTGCTAATACTATCACTAATTCTATTGTTTGACATAGAATCCTTGGTCTCGCTATCGCCTTCTGCTATGAGGCAAGAGAATTACTTGGCTCACTCTGCATCTGCAGACGCTCAGCACTTTAATACGCTACATATTAATTGTAATAATAATATTCATAATATCATGTGTAAAATAAGCGATTGTGATCTGGGAAATAAAAATAACTGAATTAAATGAGGAAAAAAAACTTAAATGGAATAAATAGAACCATTTTATATATTCATTGTTAATTTTGTAATCCCATGCTTACTGCATGTCACCGGTCGTTTTCAGTTTCATTAAAACCAATAATATATAATTATTTAAAATCAACAATTGCAGCGTTGTATTCCCGGCTCCTCCGTGTTATATGTCGAAGTGTCCTTGGGCAAGACATTGAATCCCTAATGCCACCAATAAGCAGGTAGGCGCCTTGCATGTCCGACTCCCTATTGGTGTTTGAGTGTGTGTGTGTGAATGGGTATGTATTAAGCACATTGTAAAATGCTTTGCTTTTGTCTTCATCGACTTGAAAAGCGCTATATAAATGCAGACCATTTACCATTTACATAAAGGAGAATATGTCTCATTTTTATTTTTTGTTTTTTCCAACAAATCGAAAGTCTCAAAATATTTAAGCACTGATTTGGTTTTAGATAATTGTACATGGGTACAAAACTTGTGTACAAACAGAAATATAAATTATTGCATCCCGATCACCACCTCTTTCAGCCAATCCCCTCGGGTAAACTGACACATCTAATTCCATAAACATTTGAGCAAGACTAGGCTGTGGCCCCAAACTGTGCCCTGTGAGGCAAGCGTTCAACATTCTTCTTCCCCATAACTGTTTTAATAACCACATTCTCTGGATGGATTCATAAGGAGTGCAGTCAAAATTAAAGCTTTAACTCAATTTACTATGATATCAATCAGTGTTATCCACAAAATGGTTACTGCAGCAATAATGTGATGGCTAAATAAAAATACGTATAATGTAACATTTTGAAATATTTGGAGGCATAACTTCCTGTTGGCAATTGTTGATGTAAATGCACTTGTAAATTTGTTACTTATATTTAAATCTAAGTTGACTTATTTGTTACCATGTTCAATTAGTCTACATTGAACTAAAGCACAGAGCATTGCATCTGGAAATCACTTTGTAGCATGTTGAAAATATTAACTTTGGGAAAATGATGCCTTATCTTATTATAGTTCAATTCAGCATAATTAGATTTATGGTGGAGCACTTAAGAGAATGCGACACCTGGGATATTTGTAAGATTTTTGTTTTAATCGCTAGTTATTCGTAATAAAAGCAGCTCGTTAATGTTTCCTTCGATTGGTAAGAAATGGCGGTGTCATTTTACCAAAGTAAATATTTCGAACTTGCTCAAAAGTGATTTCTACAAGGTATACAATGTGGAAATTTTCCGTGCTATACTGCTCTATTACACTCCCCCAAAAATTAGACACAAATTCGTGTTAGTAACATTTGCGCCAGGAGGGACATTTCATGCCGGGAGTGCATTATTCAGCACAACACCTCCCTGTCTTCACATGAATGCGTACCAGCTAAAAAGAAATGGTGATCATCCAGACTTTTATAAGCTTTTAGATCAGCACTGGTGTGTGGGAATACTCCATTTATAGTATAGTGGCACAATTGTGTGGAATGAAGTCCGGCAGACTTGACGATATGGATAGATCTGTGAATAAGTCAGGAGGAATAATGTATGGGTCGATAGCAAGCCCTGCTAATGCTATCCTCGGTTTCCATTAATACTGTTCCCTGTGCTTTCTAACAAGGTGTCCCACCTCACCTGACAACTGCACAATAGTCTTTTGACCAATATTGTTGAATGGTATAGTTGTTATTGTTGTTGTTGACCCCTGTTTATTGGCTTCACATAAGTCTGTTAGGTCACATGTGAGCAAAGGGGTCAATGTATCAGCAGTGCAAATCAAACAGGGAATTCCTAAAGTAGTCTGTCAGCTTCCTTTCATTGCTTTTTCCCTGGTTGCGCCGCTTCAACAAGACAATAAGGTCAATTCAATTCAATCCAGATGTGTGCTTTTATATCCAAGTATTTAACCCATCACATTTCAAACATTACTTGATTCCAGAGTAAGATATCTGTCCGGAGACCTTCATAAAGCCTATACAGTTATAAGCCATAACATCAGTGTCGATAAAGCTCCTCGTTTAGCCATCCAGATTCAAGTTGGCAGGGCCTTCTAGAAGGCATAAGGAAACGTCACCGGTGCTACAAACTATGATTGGTAAGGGGTTGGTAACTGATGTATTAAGACCAAAAGTCGAAAAAAAATTCCCTGTGTCCATTGCTTCCATTGATTTTTTTTCAGCACAGATTCAAATAAAACAAATGTCAGAAAGTTTCATCATTAGCTTTGATAGCGATAAATAATAACTTCTTGGTGGAGCTGAAACACATGAATAATACGACAGATTAATGGAAATCTTCTGGGGAAAGAAAGGTGGGAGGATTTTTTTGCACAAATAAAAATGATTTTTGGTGATTAAAATGTGGCTAAGTTTCAATAGGTTATCATTATAGCTTTTCTATATCTTTCACGTGTCACAGCTGTAGCTGCCGTAAATATTTTATAGTCGCAAAAAACAATTAATGATAGTTGGATTGGTTCAGACATAGAACTACTGAAGGCCTAGGTGTGAAATTCAAGGCCACAGTAAAAAAAAGCTGACCAAGTAAATCTGAAGTTTGGGTAGCTACCTCCCGTTGCCACAGGTCACATCGTCCATCCCAGGCATGCGATCAGGCCACAGTCAGGGAGAAACGTGGTCAACGGGACCACCAACCTTGACGTGTGCGACCAGTGGAGCTGTCAATCAATCAGCTGCTTTCTCAAAATCTTCGGCCTGAAAGTCTAAGACTCACGTCAACATCCATCAACTCACCAGCCAAACCATTCAACCCAACTGCAAAGCCTAATGCCATACAATTTTGTGGGTAAGTTCAGCGGTAACGCAACCAAGTGGCCCCCCATTTGCCTTGGTCTATTAATATAGTATTTTTATACCCGAGGGCCACCTTAGTTCTCATCGGGTTCCCCCGTGTGGAAGTTAATCAAAACCGTCTTGGCAGTCTCTAATAAGGAACACTGATCTGACTGACCTCTTCTATTTCTTTTTCATTATTTTTTTTCTTAATTAAAAAAATACCAGGGACATTTTTTTCTACCCTCCAAGAAGACTTTGGAAAGGCTCTGTTCAATACTTCTATTGAACAATATTTTTGGAAGATTGTATGCAACTTTAGGAATCACTTGGTACATGATTCTCTGTCAGAAATGTTTCACTTATTTGAGACCCTCATCATGGACACATTTACAAAAGTAATTTATTTAAAAAAAAGCTGTGTGCAAAGAAAATGTTTTTCTTTCTTATCTGATTAATTAAACAATAAATTAATCATTACCTTAAGTCTGTCTTACACCCGCTTAATGAATTAATAAATAATCACTTATACTTAACATATGTTATAGGCAGGGTGTGTGGTTTGAAGCATCCTTAGAAAGTTTCAGATTCAATATTTCCTCCATTAAGTATTTGTTCTCAATGACCAACTAAGTTCAAAGAGCTTTTATATATGTTTTCACCATGCTGTTTGATTTTATCTTACTTTTATTAACAGTGTTCTGGCCACAGAGCGCATTAGGCTGTAATAAAGGAGAAATTAGGGGGAAGGAGAGTGATTTCACGTGCGTGATTGAGGCTTTCTTTTTTTTCTGAGATGAAAATGTTGAAAGTAAGAAATAATACAGTTTCAAAATAGTTCAAGTGCCATTCCAAACCCCCAAAGATATGAAATAAAAAGAAGTTTTATCGAGCGCATCTAAGAGGGATACGTGTGTGCATCTGGCATACAAGCAGCTTGGCAGAGGCTGCAATGATGATTTCAGCCAGAAAATGAAATCGGCAAGTATAATATTTTGAAGATTATCGGAGCTGTATGAAATTTGGAACTTTTCACCTCTGCCACCCTTTCCTGGTTAATGCCATCGTTGCAGCCTCTATCAGCTTTTTCATGATGCACATGCAAATAAGTGCATTTCTTAGGTCTAGGTTCACGTTCACATTTTTGGGTAAAATACGATGTTTTGTGAGATTGTTCACATTTCCAACTAATTGTGACCTGTATATGATTGTGAATGCCTGTGTGAACGCTCCCGGTGTCCCGCATGCGCAAAAATGGACACGTGACGTCAATCGCATTACGCTCAGTGTTTCCGGAAGTACTCATGGATCCTGATGGCAGAGCGCTGTTCCCCCAAATATTAATTGAATCGAAAATCCCCCCACCCCCTTTCTGTTGATCTGTGGTGTTTTTTTAATATAAATATTGTTGACTACCACCAGAGAATAATATCGCCTTAATAATGAGACTTCAAGGAATATGTTGTGAATCGAGTTGTATATGATAGTGATTTCCCACCATTTATGAATAGACAAACTGATATATTCAGGTATGTCCAGTCATTTGTAACTGAGTTCTGGCATTTTTTTATCTCATGCTAACTTTCCAATTTGATCTCATCGCTCATCTCATTAGCCATACCGCTTATCCTCATTAGGGTCGCGGGGGGGCTGGAGCCCATCCCAGCCATCTCCGGGCAGTGGGCAGGGGACACCCTGAACTGGTTGCCAGCCAGTCGCAAGGCACACAGGGACAGACAGCTCATTCGCTCATTCACACCTAGGGACAATTTAGACCAGCCAATTCACCTGAAAGGCATGTTTTTGGAACGTGGGAGGAAACCGGAGTGCCCGGAGGAAACCCACGCAAGCACGGGGAGAACATACAAACTCCGCACAGGAAGTCTGGAGCTGGATTTGAACCCACGACAGGTTCCCGAGACATGAACTGTGCCGCACAAGCGCTAACCACTGCACCGCCGTGCTGCCCTCCAATTTGATAATATCGCTCAAATTACTTTGAACAACCCATACCCCCCCCAAAAAAAAAGAGTTCTGTGAGTGTTGTAGGATTTAAACTGTGTTGTGTGTTAGTTAACTATTCAATTAGTCTATTTTAAGTATTTCTACGCTGTAGGCAGGCTCTAATACACTACAAGTACAATGCTAACAATCCGTAAACACTTGTGTCCCCAACAGCTTTTGTGGGGAACTAAAATAGCAAATTTAAAGGTACGTTTGAGAACCTATAATATCGTTTTCAGGTTTGTTGTACTCTTGTGTGGGGGTTCACATCAGTCCATGCTAGTTAGTAGCTTGGGCTGATATGCTAACAAGGGTAATGATCTGGTTCTTGTTGATTTTATATCTAATTGTTTAATTTCTAAATGATTTCATAATAAAAAGCTTTATTTGTTCAGCACTGCATATTTGACAGAAACAAAAATCTTCCACAGAGTTTTTTGCAATAAGAACTGTAGTGAGGCACCACTTGAATACATAATATAGAAAATGGAGGTGTGCTTTTGTTTTGCAAAGATTTCTGACTCTGCTTTCATACTAAATGTTGTGAAGCCGTGCATTTTTAAGTAATGCAGTGTCCGGCAAACAGGCCATATTTCATACGTTCGTATTTGTCGTAATAATTGGCGTAATTATACAATTATGTGTGCGGGATTACAACAGAGGTTAACACCCTCCCCTCTGCATGTGCACACAGTGCAACGGGGAAAACTAAAAACACTGGCCGCATTTGTCTCCGCATTTATGCATACCTGGAAAAGAGGAAAACAGCATGGCAGTTTATAATTCCCCCGATTTCCTCGGAACGTGCTAGCAAAATGTCAACGAGCAACATAAATTCACATTTAATGGCTTTCCCTGGAGTTGGCCACATCGTCTGGTTCAGATTTTTATTAAAAGCTGCATTATTCCTCGTTAAAACAGAAAAAGGTTCATCTCAAGGAGGCTGTAACGGGTGAGGCCCTCAGTTTCGAAACACGTGCCATGAACCTGAACAGGTGGTTTTGACATTATCCGGTCACACTTTGCAAAATTGTTTTTCTGGTGCATTGTTCATGCTTTGCGATTAGTTAGGTGTGTTAAGAGTTAGAAGTAGAATCGTCTTTTTTATCTACAACAACTAGTGAACATTATTTACAACGAGATTAGATGTGACACTCCAAGATAAACACGCAATAACGACTCAAAGCGAAATATTAGATAAGAAGGATAAAAAGTGTTTGGAGACAGGCCTAAATTGTAATTGGATTTGACATTCTCTCACCAACGTTTCGTCCAAACAGGTTGTAAGAGAAAAAAGTCCAAAAAATAAAACGACCGCAGGGTTTGTATACACATGTTTTGGTGGCTGCATACAGCACATTCATTTACGCTTTGTAAAAAAGAGGAATCTTTAGACATACTTTTACAACGAAATAAGGTGCAAGCATTTGCCGGCCGAATAAAAAGGGATCATTCTCTGCTCCAGTTTCTTCTCAGTACATACTTGAGTTCGTGTTGTCCTTAATGAAATGAAACTCCTCAATTCCAGTTGCTCTTATGCAGTCGCAAACCATGGCATTCCCAACGCCATGCACATGTATCACACCATCTGAGCCAATTAAATTCATCTTTGTCTCTTTAGACCAGAGGTTATCTTTCCAGTAAGCCACAGCTGTTGTTTACATACTTATTCTCATCAGGACAAAGCGATGTTTATTAAATGAAGTTCTATTAAACATTAAAATAAAATATCTGCAGAAATGTGAGGGGTGTACTTACTTTTGTGAAATACTGTGTTGCCAGCCAATAACTGAATCCTCAGATCTGTTTTTTCTCTCCTGTGACTTGAAATAATGTTTTGTTGGTCAAGTTGAAAAATTGCAATATGGTTAAAATCGTTTTTGTGATCTACTACTCCAAAAAACAACAGCAATTGATACGAAATACAATTTTCTAATTATACTTTGTGAGTAGATCTAAAATTCCATGATAGGTCACATAATGTCGATCATAACCCCTGACCAGAACATATGAAACCAATATATCAGCTTTACTATATCTCTTGCTTTGCACCTGGCAGGGTAAATACGGACGTTTGAATATGTATTCTAAGAAAGAGGAGAGGAGTATAGAAATCCTTCAGGGAGAGGAAAAGGAAGGGGGTGTCACTCCTTATCCAAAACCTCAAACTTCAAAACATTGCACATTCAATTTAAAAAATATATCAGCAGTATATGAATATAAATGCATTATGATCTACAGAAGGTTTAGGTTTGTGCGAGAAAAAGAAAAACAATACTTTCTCTTTCATAAAGTTCAAAAAAATTAGTTTAGCGATGAGAAAGTAAACTTGGAAGGGGTTGGTAATTTGAACAGGCGACCGCTGTTGCGCAGACAGGAAATGAGAGCGAAGCTAGTTCCTGAGATGGGACCGAACTGGAGGTCTGGGACCCTGGCCGGTATCGGAAAAGTGGGAGCCTTGTGTGGCCTCTTTGACGGGGTAACAGTAAGGTCATTGAAAGCGCCGTTTCCTTTTTAAGATCATTTGGGTTTCTCGGCATCTCCATTCCCACATCCTCCATCCGATTATTCCGGTGGGTTTGATTTAAAGCTGCACCGTACCTCCTGCTGGGCTTGCTTGCATTAGAGTCGCTCGACTCTTATACATAGTGACTGCTTTGATTTCAAACTTCATCCGATGGAAGGAAGTCAAGCTATTTTTTTTTTTAATAATATTTCATCAAAAACAGCATAAAGAAATATGCTTACTACAGCTTTGAGACGGCCCAATGGCATTTGAATCTTGTCTGTGTTTTGATTTAAAACAGACACACGGTACATAAGTCAAAGCGTCGTTCATGGTAAGCGAAAGAGCACGCGGTGCGTGTTCTGGATTGTGTACCAAGCGTCCATCTCGAAAGGCAGATTACAGCAGCTAATCAGCGTGATTACGTCTGAGAGGGCAAACACCTCAGCTCGTGTTGATTAGTCGGTGACGTTGGCGGGCGAGCTAGCGTGCAGATGCCCTGCCAAAACTTGCTGATAAATGGAGCGTGTTAGTAGCACTTGTCTCACTCTTTGGATGTCTCCCTGGCGCACGACTGGAAGGTTTTAGCGTGACAGGGAAATGTGTGGGAATCGAGTGGAGGACAAAGTCCCACTGGCGTTTTATGGCAGAAATGAATGCTTCTGAAAAATATTTTTAATTGCAAGGGTAATATATTTTACAATCATTTATATGTCCCCATTTTTTTAATCTTCATAATCAATATATTAATCAGAGGACTATCAAATTGTTTATAAGAATTATGTTGTATTAATTAATTAGTCTATTTTTCAGGCCGATTCCAAGTTCAAGTCTCATTCATCTTTAAAAAATGATGAAATAATTTTAAAGAAATACCTTCAGATTGCAACATTATAGTTTCCCCTGAAGCTTAATGTCACTTTAGTTGCAATTTACCAAGACAACATGCTTAGCTGATATGTGTACTAGTGTTTGAAATAACGTCTGCCCGGACGGCCGGGGCGTGCATCTTTTACGTCGGGCGTACAATTTACACAACGTCTCTGCCCAGGTGGCTGACAACTTTTTCAAGATTATTTTTTTTTTTTTTCAAAATCCTCGTTCGGATTGGAAATTTCGGAATTTTGGTTCGTTTGGCAATTTGCATACCCGGTAGCCAATCAGAAGCCTGCATTGAATAACTTCCGGACTTTCCTGAGCATTATAAGGTTGTGCATTTGCATATCATTTTCCAGAGTAGACGCACAGAAAACACAAGAAAAATCGATAGGTGGTTAGGAACCAAGCCAAAACTTCAGCCCCAGAGGAAGGTTCAAAAGAAGCTAAAAAAAATTAGGACGCTTCAAAACGCAAACGTACATTAAAAGAATCGTGGAAATAGGAGTTCACGTGGCTTGTAGCAGATGACGCAACGCAAACATTGCATGAATGAAGATGAGTAAATACAAGTACATACAGATTGCAGATGGAAAACAGCGATGTCATATACATGCAATGAATGTTAGAAGTAGATTTTTAATAAACTTAATATTAAAGTATTGTTCTGTTATATATTCTGATTATCAGTCCTTAATACTTTGCAACAATGCGTTTTTTTTACGATTAGTCGTCTTATTGTGTTTCAAGTTGTGAAAAATGGGTTAAGCAACGTTATGGCTCGGCAGGCAACTTTTTTGTTGTCTGCCCTGGTGCCTGGTAACTTTTTGTCCTGAGTTTCAGACCCTGGTGTGTACAGGTGCACAAATCGTAATTTCAAAGACCACATTGTTGCTATAAACTGACAGCTATTTTGACGTTCTGCCTCAACAATGTGTGTTCAGCTTGTCTATGTCAAACTTGTTTAAATCACCGAAAGGGGGTCTATACTGTAGATTTTATATATGGCTTGTAAAAAATCTAAATAACAAGTTATCCTTTTCAGTATAGGTATTAGTATGGATGAGCAGTATACAAATTAATGATTCTTCTGTTTACTCCTAGCAAGTAGAGGTATTTTAATGTTCTTTTTATAACAAAATTCATACTTACATTATCTATGGAGTACATCAAAGGCTAAATTAATACTAAAATAATTTATTCTATGCAGTCTGCAAAGTCCAAAACACATATTCTGGTCAACGGTGTTAAACAGGTGTGTTGATTTTAAACGATATGAGGTTACCTTACGAATTATTTATCTAGAACAAGAAATGTTAGATTATTTTCCAGCCAGTCTTAGGGCACTTACCTATACCGCAATTATGGTCCTCTGTGATGAGTGAGATCACAGTCGAACAAAACGACTGTACACGTGTATATTTAGGTGGGGTGAGTATCTTAGTATCAATAGGACGCTTGTAGTGCCATCTTATGACATTTGCAATTAAACTGGAAATTTGGAGGCCTGCCTCACTGAGATAAAAGAATGGATGTCACTCAACTTCTTCCGCCTTAACTCTGAAAAGATCGAAATGCTAGTTATTGGTCCATCTAAATGCCGTGACCTGTTCTCAAAAACGACTCTGAACATTGACAAATGTAGTATAACCCAGAGAGACTGAAATTTAGGTGTCATATTTGACCCTGATCTGTCCTTTCAAACACACGTTAAGAATATTACTAGAACAGCTTTTTCCCATGATCGCAACATTGCTAAAATTCTCCCTGTGCTGTTTCAGTCGGATGCGGAGATTATAATTCATGCGTTTGTTACCTCCCGTCTCAATTACTGTAATGCACAACTCTCCGGTCTCCCGGAGTCAAAAATGAAGAGCCTTCAGCTGGTACAAAAGAAAGTTTAATCACATTACTCCCATTTTAGCTAACCTTCATTGGCTCCCTGTGAGCTTAAGATGTGAATTTAAGGTTCTGTTGGTAGTATACAAAATCATGCATGGACTTGCTCCCTCATATCTTTACGATATAATTCCCCCTATGTTCCGGTTCGGAGCCTTCGCTCTAAAAATGCTGGTCAACTAGGGATCCCAAGAGCCAAGAAGAGATCCCTAGGTCCGAGAGCGTTCTCCATTCGGGCCCCGGTGCTGTGGAATGCTCTTCCCCCAGAGATTTGATCTACAACATCAGTGGAAATGTTTAAATCCAAGTTTAAAACACATTTCTATTCTACAGCATATGAATAACCTATATTTTATGTTGAAAATATCTGTGTATTATTTGCCCTCATGTAGGTTTTAGGTCAGGGGATGGTATCATAATCGTCTGTGGTTTAAATAATCTGTGGTCTGTGCAGCCCTCTGAGAGAGACTCTTTGTGATTAAGGGCTATACAAATAAACATGTCTTGACTTGACTTGACAAACCTCATTAAGAAGTTTAAATCAGTCTTATATAATCTCAATATTCATTTTTTTTATACTGTAAAAGTAATGTTGAAAATCCAAGCTGATCAAGATTCCAACTAAGAACCTTGGGTATACTTGCAAACCCCCAGTCCACCGCGCACCTCCAGTCTATAAGTTAATTTCTCCTGTAAAAACAGCGCAGCACTCCCCAGTAGAGACTCTGAAGCCGAGCCGTATAGGTAGTGAAACGCAAGGCCACATGTAACAGCCCACCCTGCCGCTCCCTTGGCGCACAGGCAAGAAAAATAGTCACATAAGTCCTTCCAGGCCTCCTATTATAAACAGGTGTCACTCTGGTGATAAAATATGACACGTTAATTGGCGGGCGAGATGCTTTGTCGGAGCAGATTAACACATCATCGCGCCAGATTTATTTTTATTGTGCCAGCATCGTTTGGGGCGGAGGTCGAAAATGTCAGTAAAGTGGTAGCATTGGAGCCTTTCCCAGGAGGGGCTTGATGTCTCAATTTGTTGGACGTTTTGTTGATGGACGACGTTTGCACTGAGGAGATTTTTTTTCCTTTAAACTTACTGTTCTGCAATTAGCGCAGAGTTTTGTTACTTGACAGAGTAATCCAATAATCACTTTTTACTATGTTGATGAAATCACAATGTTTTTAACACATTTTGTTTGAAAATAATTTTACAGAAGAACTGGTCTGGGTAACTTGCCACTTGTATCAATGATCTTTCCAATAACCCAAGGGATCGGGTAATTTTACTGGGAGGGGTAAAAAAACCTGGCCAAATCTCACCTGGATTGTGGGTTTTTTCCTTTGTGAATCACACCCACACTGGGTGGAGTCAAAACGGAGAAAAGGAGAGATGCCATGTGTTTCAAATGGCTCGACCCCAAATGCAGAGACATGAGAAGGAAGCAGTTTTACAGATATTATTTACAACTCGGGAGCTGGCAACTGAGGCAGGGGCACGCTCACAAAACTGGAGCGGGCAGTGGAGACAGAAAGCAAGAACCAGGACAACAAGAAAACTGATCTGGAGAAAAGAGAAGCGACAGGTAAATATAAAACTCAGAGCAATACTCTTGGTTAGAACTGTGGTCCTAGGCGGGGATTCAAAATACCATTTGGGACAGAATTCAGTGTTCTATCGGCAAATCAAAAAGAAGGGGCGGAGCAAACGCGGGCTGATGGGAATTGGGGTAAAGGTGAGTTACCGGTAGATCTGTCTGTTGTCGCAGCGGAAAATAGTGGGTATATATTTTTCCCACCTTTAACTTTGGAAATATACATTTTGTTTCCTTGGATTACTTTCAACGGGACCCGGACTTTACATGTCTGCATCATACGTTAATTACGGGTATCATTTTCCATTCATAATGCCGACTTTAGTTCTAGGATTGTCTATTTAGTTACTATTGTGGAACTTAAAGCCTGGGCTGTGTTAAAATTGTGATTGTGTCACAAGTTTCAACACGGGCGCACGCGGTTTATACACAGGTGCGGCTTGTGTAAGTACAAAACTGGCAAATCACCCAAAAAAGTGGTAGGTGCGGCTTATAATCAGATGTGCTCTATAGTCCGGATTTTACGGTAGTCGGGTGATGAGCTTATGAGCTGTCTCGTCACAACAGCAGCCGCAGACTGTCAAGCAAAGACCATATATGAATTGGATGCCCCGACTGGGCTCTTAAGGCCTCCATTGTCACTGACTGCAAATACTTGGCTAAGACAATCAGTAACCCCAATACCAACGGCACCTCAACCCTTGTCCTACAAGAAGCTTTAAAGGGATAGCAAAATTGTAAAACATACAAAATGTGAGGAATTAATACATGGTTTTGGCACAATATCTATATATATGTGATTGGTATATTCCAATCATTTTCAGAGATAATGAATTTTGAAGACTATCTTTCTCATCTTTGACCTGCTGAGCTTACAACATGTGAAGCACACCAGCACCCTAACAAGCCAGTCATCATATTGTTTTATATATTAAGTAGTTGAAAAGGTTTTGCATTTTTTTAAACCCAAGTTTGTGTATTTGTGTGTGTGTTTATAATGCTAAGGCCATCAGCCAGATTAGACTTTTTGTTGAGGAAAAAGAGTCAGCTGAACACTTTTGGATCAGATGTCCAGCACTAATGTTAGAACGACACTTCCATCAGCTGGGTCACTCTTTAGGCAAAATCATCTCATCTCTCATTGCTAGCGCTTCCAAGGAACATCCTTAGGCGCCTTGGTGAAACAACAGCAGCGGCAGCCAGCCTTGGCCCCTGCCACTCCCTACTGCAGGAAAAGAGAAAGAGAGAAGTACAGTACACATACAAAACCCCAGAAAATAACAAGAGTTTTGATTTTTCAACAATTGTTATTGACAGGTCCTGTCTATGGGCGGCACGGCGGCTGGATGTACGGTGCAGAGCTCCAGGGTTCAATTCCAGCTACAGCAGCCTCCCCGTACGGAGTTTGCATGTTTTCCCTGTATCTGTGTGGGTTTCCTCCAGGCACCCCACTTCCCACCCACATTCCAAAGACATTCATGTAGGGTCAATTGGCCGGTCCGAGTTGTCCCCAGGAATGAGTGAGTTGTCTGTCTCTGTGTGCACTGCGACTGGTTGGCAACCATTACACGGTGTCTCCTGCCCACTTCCGGGACTCAGCTGTGATGGCCTCCAGCATCTCCCACAAGTGATGATAAGCGACACAGAAAATAGATGGAGGTCCTGTCCGTCATCTACGCTGGTGTGCGCCCTATGCTCAGAGGGAGCTTTGACGAAAGACAGAATATCAGTTCTTATTGGGATAGTCTATGATGGCTTTTATTGCA